>NW_022631036.1:12394024-12490382 GCF_010015895.1 Lontra canadensis
CAGGGTCCTGGGATCGAGTCCTGCGTCGGGCTCTCTGCTCAGCGGGGAACTTGCTTCCCTCTCTCTCTCTCTCTCTCTCTGCCTGCCTCTCCATCTACTTGTGCTCTCTCTCTGTCAAATAAATAAATAAAATCTTAAAAAAATTAAAAAAAAAGTATTTCTTTTATTGTTTATCTAATAGCTTTTGTTACTGTCTTTCTGTACTTGATGTTTTTGTTGCCTGGATGTGGATTTAGCCAGGAAAACCAGTTCTGTGTTCTACTATGTTCATGTATGAAGAGCAAGATATTTGGTATGCCTTTTCTCCAAAGTTAGCTTCATTTAGAGGAGTATATTTAGAAAGAATTCTTAAAATGTGAAAGTGTCACACTTATAGAAGTTATTATATCACTTTATGAGTAATTTTTTATCATAGAAAATTAAATTAGAACATCACATTTAAATTATTATGGATTATTCTTTTAGAATTTTTTATGTTATTTTGATCTCTTTATGGAAAAATGATTTATAGGATGGTTAAGTTTGTGCATTGCTTTGATTTGATTAAAAAAATCTTTTGTAGCATTTTGAAGCATTGGCTAATCGAGCTGCTGCGACTGGTCATGTTATCGATATCTATGCATGTGCGTTAGATCAGACAGGTCTCCTGGAGATGAAATGCTGTCCCAACCTTACTGGGTATGTATTTACAGTGTTTACGGTTTTTGCAGTTATAGACTGATAAATTACAATTTACAAAAATAAACCAATAATGACAGTTTAGGAAAAAGAGTCATCATCCTGCCACTCCAGGACAACTATTAACAGTTTTTGATACTCCTTTCAGTAAAGCTCACTTTAAATTTTTTCTGAAATTCAGTTATAAAGGCACAAGTTCTGTTTGAAAAGCTGTCTTGATATTGTGCATTGTTTTATTATTGTAGCAGCTTTTTTTTTTTTTTAAATATTTTATTTATTTATTTGACATACAGATATCACAAGTAGGCAGAGAGGCAGGCAGGGTGGGGGGGGGAAGCAGGCTCCCCACCAAGCGGAGAGCCCGACGCAAGACTCGATTCCAGGACCCTGAGATCATGACCTGAGCTGAAGGCAGAGGCCCAACCCAGTGAGCCAACCAGGCCCCCTGTAGTAGCTTTTTGAGATATAATTCACACACCATAAAATTTCCTGTTTAAAGCTTACAATTTAATGTTTTGTTTTTGGTTATTTACAGGTCAAGCAACCATCATCAAGTTTTGTTTTAGAACATTATGCTACCCCAGAAAGTGGCTCTGTACCCATTAGCAGTCATTTCCCTTTCAGGCTTCTTTGTTCCCTGCCCCCACCCCCCCACCCCCCTGCCGCCCCTCAGCCTGGACCACTAATCTACTCTCTGTCTATAGATTTGCCTGTTCTTGATCTTAGGGGGAAACTATTTCATCTTTCACCGTTAAGTGTGATGTTAGCTGTGGGGCTTTGTAGATATGTTTATCAGGTTGAAGAATTTTCTGTCCTTAGTTGAGATTTTTTTCATCAAGGGTGTTAGATTTGTAGCTGGAGTGGGGTAAGTGAGGACAGATTGTGAGGGTCTTTTGACTGTTGTAAGGGTTCAGATTTTACTTTGAGTGAGATGCAAAGTCATTAGAGAGTTTTCAGTTGAGATGTCATACGATCTGATGTAATGTTTTAAAGGGACCATTTGACTTCAGCTGTCTACAGTAGAGATATATAGGGATACAGGAATACCAAGTGGTGGCTGAGAAGTAGTTGGATTTTGGGTATATTTAGAAGTAGAAGATTTGCTGATAGGTTGGATCTGGGGTTTGGGAAAATCAGAGGGAGTGTACTGGAAGGATTGCCTTTTGTTGAATAAGACTGTGGAAAGAAGAGTATTTGGGGAGAAGATTGGGAGTTCAGTTTGAATATGTTTGGTTTCAGATGCCATTTGACATCCATGAGGAGGTATTGAGTAGGCAATCAGATATTACAACATAGAGTGCAGGAGATAGGTCTGGGCTGGAGATAAAAATGTGGGAACTGTCAGAATTTTGGTGTTTCTTTTTTTTAAAATAGCAATAAAAATGGAAGGGTTGTAAGATTTTGCAATTTAACACCACAAAGATCATTGGTGACCTTCCTAAGAGCAGTGAAAGTTGACTTAGAGTGAACTAGAATAGGAAGACGGGATTGGTAACAGCTGGTATAGATTACAACTTTTCTAACTTTCACATATGTAGGTCAGCTGGGTATCTTGTTAAAGTACAGATTCTGGATTTACTGTGTGTGGGTTGAGACTTGGAATTCTTTTCATACAAAATCCTTGGTGATGCCAATATTGCTGGACCAGGGGCCACACTGAGTAGTTAAAGGTATAGATAGCTCTTTTGTAGTGGTTTGCTGTAAAGGGGGAAAAATTAGTGGGGTGGTATAAATTGTCCTTAATGTATTATGCATTCCCAGGTTTAGTGATAACAGAACATCAGAGATGGACATGTTTGTTGAAATAGAAAGTCTGAAAGAATTTATATACTGCTATTAGAATTAAAATGTTAAGTTGTTAAGACTTCTAGATAAAGGTCAGCATACAAAATTCAACTATATTTTTGTATACTGGTGACAAACATAGAGAAAACAGCATTTACAAAGGTATAATACAGGGGCATCTGGGTGACTCAGTCTGTTAAGTGTCTGCCTTCAGCTCAAGTCATGATCCCAGGGTCTTGGGATCCGAGCCTCATGTCTGTCTCCCTGCTCAACGGGGAGTCTGCCTCTCCTTGTCCATCTGCCTCTTCCCCAGCTCATGCTCTCTCTCTCATGTGCACATGCTCTCTCACTCTCAAATAGATAAAATCTTTAAAAAAAGGATGTATAATAGCATCAGAGATAAGAGTTTCATAGTATCGGAATTAAAATTATCATTAATTAATTATGACATACCAGTTTTATTCTTTGGCCTATTTTAAATTTTGATTATATTTTGTTTTAAAGCTACTTAAAGTATTTTAAAAATATGAGGAAATATATGTAAATATTTGTATGCATGTGAGTATATGGGTGTGTGTATCCTCTTTTTGTATGAGAAGCAGAAAGTCCTACATATCTTTACCAACTTTGCATTTTCACTTATACCCTACAAAGTGGTCTGTAGGAGTTTATTACCTCATTGTGTGGATGTACCATATTTTATTCAACTAGTCTCTAATAGATGATCATCTGGATTGTTATCTGGAGTGTTTCCGATCTTTTATTACTAGAAATAGTGAATACTCTCGTGCGTATATTCTTCTTTTGTTTTTGTTTTCCAGAATATCTTTGGGATAGATTCCCAATAGTGGGTTGGCTAGAATAAAGAGAAAACACATAGGTAATTTTGTTAGATATTGTCAAATTCTTCTGCATTCAGGTTCCATCGTTTTGCACTCCCATCTGTGTTTCCATAGTCTCATCAACAGAATATGTTGTCAAACTGTGATTTTTGCCGATCTGTTAGAACAAAATGGTATCTCAGAATAATTTTTGACAGTTAATGTTTTTTAAAACTTAAAAAAAATTAAAATAGGTATATGCTTACTGAAAAAAATCAAGCAGTATATAAGAGCTTAAAGTGAAAATGGTCCTTAAGTCTCCTAGTCTAACAGAGTGTGATCCTGTTAAGTTTGATGTGATATACACAGGGACAGTATATGCAAGTATATACATACACAGGTATATATTTGTTTTTAAGAATGAGAACGTGGGCCGTAAACTGTCAGGTATCTTCACCAGTATGGAGAACTGGGTGGCTGGAATGGGAGAGACGTATTTGCTACCATGCACCGTTTTGTACCTTTTGAATTTTGTAATGTGTGGCTGTATTATCTGTTTATAAAGGAATGTTAGTAAATTACTGAGGACCAATGCAAGTGTTAGGGGCACTCAGATACCCTCGGGATTGAGATTATTTGTGGGGTGAAGATAGTCTCATATATTTGAGTTTTTTTAAAATTGATGATAATATAGCACATTTTGGAAAGCATCTTCAAAATTTGTTGGTAGTACTGAGAGGTAATTTACTTTTCTGTTTTTCACACATGGACCCAATACTTGTGTCACTTACATTATTTTTTGTTCTTTCCATGCAGAGGATACATGGTAATGGGTGATTCTTTCAACACTTCCTTATTCAAGCAGACTTTTCAAAGAGTCTTTACCAAAGATATGCATGGACAGTTTAAAATGGGCTTTGGTGGTACGTTAGAAATAAAGGTAAGAGCCAAAACTTGATATGTATGGTATGTTATCAAAGAAATTTGTAGGCTTGAGTGTGATTTTAAAATATCATTAATCAAATTCAATATATGTATTAAAAATAGTGGTGGTTTTATTTCAAAAACCAGAATTAGAGATTTTACCAGAAAAATGTGTCACCATTAAATGTACATGAAATTTTACTTGAGCATTTCCAAATAATTGTTAGAAAGAAAGATACTATATAGTTAAACTTCCATTTTAACTGTGCTTTATCTTTTTAGCATTGTGTTTGCTATTGTTAATGCTAGATTTTTTTTTTTTAAAGATTTTATTTATTTATTTGAGAGAGAGACAGTGAGAGAGAGCATGAGCGAGGAGAAGGTCAGAGAGAGAAGCAGACTCCCCGCGGAGCCGGGACCCCGATGCGGGACTCGATCCCGGGACTCCAGGATCATGACCTGAGCCGAAGGCAGTCGTCCAACCAACTGAGTCACCCAGGCGTCCCGCTAGATTTTTTTTAATTGTAGGAGTTAGTAACTAACTTAAAAGAAACCTGTTCTGTTCTATTTAGGTAATCAGTAATTGTTTTACGGTTGGTAGGTTGTTGATATTGGTCACTTCTGTCATTCACTTCAAATTTGGATTTGAAGAGTCCAAAGGCTTGGGGGTACCTGGTTGGCACAGTTGGTTGGGCATCGGACTCTTGGTTTCAGCTCAGGTTGTGGGATTGAGCCCCGCGTCAGGCTCAAGGCTAAGAGGGCAGTATGCTTGAGATTCTCTCTTGCCATCCTTTGTCCCTCCCCTCTCCTCTTTCTCTCTAAAATAAATAAATCTTTAAACAAAACAAAACCCCAAAGGCTTAGTGTTAGTTACAAGTGTATTACAAACACATTGATTTTGAATTTCCATTAAATGTTTCTTATTAATCTTTTTATTTGAATGCTTGCTCTATGTCCAGCATTAGAAAAGGAAATTACAAATTACAGAGATCTCAAGGGATATATAGGGCACAGGTTTTATTAAGAAGAAACTCAATCTTGGGGCACCTGGTTGGCTTGGGCAGTAGAGCGTGCATTTCTTGATCTCAGATCTTGAATTCAAGTTCCACCTTGGGTGTGAAGCTTACTTAAAAAAAAAGTTTTGGGCGCCTGGGTGGCTCAGTGGGTTAAACCTCTGCCTTCAGCTCAGGTCATGATCTCAGGGTCCTGGGATCAAGTCCTGCATCGGGCTCTCTGCTCTGCGGAGAGCCTGCTTCCCCCTCTCTCTCTGCCTGCCTCTCTGACTACTTGTGATTTCTTTCTCTGTGTGTCAAATAAATAAATAAAATCTAAAAAAAAAAAAAGTTTTGATAGAAAGATAAGATTAACACTTGTGATAGAGTGAAATAACAGATTATAAAAGTCCTACAAAGGTTTAGGGAAGAAACACAAATATACGCAGGACACAGTTTACTCTTGATAAATTTTTTTTTTTTTAATTTTTTTAAAGATTTTATTTATTTATTTGACAGACAGAGATCACAAGTAGGCAGAGAGGCAGGCAGAGAGAGAGAGAGAGAGAGAGAGAGGAGGAAGCAGGCTCCCTGCAGAGCAGAGAGCCTGATGTGGGACTCGATCCCAGGACCCTGAGATCATGACCTGAGCTGAAGGCAGAGGCTTAACCCACTGAGCCACCCAGGCGCCCGATAAATAGTTTTATAGTAACTTATAGTGGTTTTGAAAGAAGGCAGAATTAAAGCTGGTTGAGGAGAACACATTTTAGTTAGGATCCCATTTGAGGAGAGGTAAAGAAGTGAGAATCAACATGGTATATTTGGGGAAACTTCCCAGTGAGTGAATGGTTTTTATTGCAATGTAAGGGAAATAGTTTCAGTTATGTGGTTGGTTGTAGTTTGGAGATGCATGTCTAGGCCGAAGAAGCCATTGTAAATTAATGAAGAACAGTGTTTTCGAGTAAAATTTGTCTGCCTGTGATACTCAGTTTGTTGGGGAAAAGAATCTCAAGAAAAGTGAACTAGGCTACCTAATTTTTTTTTTTTTTTTTTAGATTTTATTTATTTATTTGGCAGACAGAGTGACATAAGCAGGGGGAGTGGCAGAGGGAAAGGGAGAAGCAGGCTTACTGCTGATCAGAGTGCCTGACCTGGAGCTTGATGTGGAGCTCAATCCCAGGATCCTGGGATCATGACCTGAGCTGAAGGCAGATACTCAAAAGACTGAGCCACCCAGGCACCCCCTAATTTTTTTGATAGAAAGTAACAATAGCTTGAATTTTGGTGTCAGTAGAAATTGGAAAGAAACCAATCTTGGTGACAGATTTTCTAAGGGAGGAAAAACAGAAGATAGCATTTAAGGTTTTGAATTACGATGTATGAATTTTGGATATGGTATTATTTTGAATTGAGCGTGAGGTTCCCAAATGGAGTCCTCCTATGGACAGTTGGAAATAGAGTATTAAAGTTAGGTCAGGGCTAGATTTTAAATTTGGGCATTATCAATCTAGAAGTAACTGATGATTCATTATTTCTAATATTAATATTTTTTCATTGACTTTTGAGTTTTAAATATGGAAAAAATGTCTATTATATACTTGTAGTTGAGTGTATGTTTGAGTTTGTCTTTGAGTACACTGAGGTTTTCACTGTATTCTTACTTTGCAGACCTCAAGGGAAATAAAGATTTCAGGAGCTATTGGACCCTGTGTGTCTCTCAATTCTAAAGGACCTTGTGTATCTGAAAATGTAAGTCATCTTTAAAAAGAAAATACAGTTAATTCAAATGGCAGACCAACAAGAGACCTAGAGTGGCAGCCTATAGCATTCCTTTCAAAATTATTGTGTGGGCTAAGTTTCAGTAGAATGTGGTTCAGTTTCCATTTCCATTGGTATAATCTACTTGTGCTCATTCCTTTTGCATATCCCTTTTACCATCTACCCCTAAATCTAAACCTTGTTTAAATTTGTACTGTCAGCAATCTTTTTTTTTTTGCCCAAGTTATTCCTTGTCCCGTTATGTCTAGAAAAACTGAACAACTGTGATTTAAAAATTTGGAGACCTTTGAAAGTCAAATCCGAAATTTTTTTTTGTTAGTAGGATTTCCAGGAAAGTAACCAAATTAGCCAGATTTAAGTTTCAATTCCTTTCTTTTTTGTTATCCCATCTAGTGGCCATATAATACACTTTAAAATGGTAGAATTAATATAGCTATAGAGAGGATGATGGGACAGATAACATCTCTAAAAATATAGAGTTTAAAAGTTACTTTTAAGCAATTTTCATGGTAAAAATTGATATCTAAAGTGTTGTTTTTTTTTTTTAAATCAGACTGCTTACATTATGGAATTCTGATCTAGAGAACCTGTATTCATATGTGCATATATTATGAGTTAAATCGATACCACTTTACACAGATCAATTAGTTGGATAGAAGGATAGTGTTAATTGTAATTACTTCATTAAATGGTATATGCTTTTTTAAAGTCATTAAATGGTGTATACTTTTTTTTTTTTTCGATTTTATTTATTTATTTGACAGAGATCACAAGTAGGCAGAGAGGCAGGCAGAGAGAGAGAGAGGAGGAAGCAGGCTCCCCGCTGAGCAGAGAGCCCGACACGGAGCTCGATCCCAGGACCCTGAGATCATGACCTGAGCCCAAGGCAGAGGCTTAAACCACTGAGCCACCCAGGCGCCCCTAAATGGTATATACTTTTAGGGTTGCCTGGGTGGCTCCGTTGGTTAAGCGTCTGCCATTAGCTTGGGTCATTATCCCAGGGCCCTGGGATCAAGGCCTGCATGGAGCTCCTTGCTTAGTGGGGAGCCTGCTTTTCCTTCTCCCTCAGCTTGCTACTCCCCCTGCTTGTGTTCTCTCTCTGTCAAATAAATAAAAATCTTTAAGAATTAGGAAAAAAGTAAATGATGTATACTTTTTAAGTCTGCAATATGAAGAGCTTGTATCAATACTTAGCAAGAACTTGAATTATTTTATAATTTTATTTTGTAAAAATTGCTTAATTTTATTTAATGATGTGTTTATATGACTTCAAAAAATCTTAAGCTTTTAACATTCATTAAATTAGAAATGTGAATTTTTTTTTTTTTTAAAGATTTTATTTATTGATTTGACAGAGAGAGATCGCAGGCAGGCCAAGAGACAGGCAGAGAGAGAGGAGGAAGCAGGCTCCCTGCTGAGCAGAGAGCCCGATGCAGGGCTTGATCCCAGGACCCTGGATCATGACCTGAGCTGAAGGCAGAGGCTTAACCCACTGAGCCACACAGGCGCCCCAAAACAGTTTTTCTTAACTGCAGTTTTTTCTTCCCCTTTTTACCTTACTATATATTGTAGTAGTAGGGATGCCTAGGTGGCTCAATCAGTTCAGTCCTGGGATCAAGTCCTGCATCAGCCTCCTTGCTCAGCGGGGAGCCTGCTTCTCCCTCTCCTCCCTGCTTGTGCTCTCTCACTCCCTTTCTCTCTGACAAATAAATAAAATATTAAGAAAAAAAAAGAAATGTGAAACAGTTTTTCTTACTTCAGGTTTTTCCTCCCCTTTTTACCTTACTATATGTTATAGTACTAGATTGGGGGTACGTGGCTGGCTCATTCAGTGGAGCATGCAATTGTAGATCTTGGGGTTGTGAGTTCAAGCCCCACCCTGGGTATATAGATTACTTAAAAGTACAGTCTTTAGAAAAATTGTGTTCTCTAGCTTTCACATATACTCTTTTATTTTTACAGGAGATAGGAACAGGTGGCACTTGTCAATGGAAGATATGTGGACTCAGTCCCACTACAACCTTAGCTATCTATTTTGAGGTTGTCAATCAGGTATGACTTTTTATATTATAAGTACTCAATTTAGGCCATAAATGTTTCATATTTTTTCCAGTAGTAATTATGACTTGAAACTTAATCTGTTTTGGAATTTTTGTTACTCATTTTCTGTTTCTCAAGGCTAAACTTCTTGGTGAGAGGATAAACTATAATAGAGATATTAGGGAAACCCACAAATGCCCAACATTGGGCAACCCAACTTTTAGTCTCTGTTTTTTTCTTCTTTTTTTTCTGTCTTAATATAAAATTGAAGCATAAATAAAATCTTAAATTCTGTTCTAGTTATGCATTTTTGTAATTAGTGATTGAGGTCCTCCTAGTTGTCACAAGGTATATAAAGATATATGAAGCCCCTAGAAGAAAGTTTAATATATCAAAATTCATAGAAAAAGATTGGAGGTAAAGTATCTAATATGTGAAAAATTTTTTTCTGATATAGGAAGAAGTTATATTAAAGAATGATGTAATGTACAAATTATTGCATTACATACCAATAGAGATTAGGCATAAAATGAACCACAGAGGTTCATGGTTAGCCTTCCCAAGATACAGAAGTTTTTTTGTTTAACCATCAGAATTTGTGAAAAAGAGGTGGCTCTTACTGACCAGTCAGTCAATAAAGCAAGAATCCTTATTGTTAAAGGTCATGAAAGTTTCTTGTATTGACCACCTGCTATTTCTTTCTAAGGATCATTATTATAAATTACTGTTGGGCTCTTCTTATTAATAGTTTTCCATTGGTCATCTGTTCATCATGTGGTTATCTTCCTAAAAGTTCTGTTTTCATTTCCTATACTGCGGGGAGAAGGACTTGGTTCAGTTTCTCTTTATCCAGCTATGATTTGGCAAAATTTCCTTGCTATGCCTTTGTATCTGTTAATTTCTTTACACTTCCCCCTTTATTTTGTTCTCTTACATCTTCCGATTATATATTACTTGAAACTGATATCCTACATGGACTCACTTCTCTTTTTCTTTGTCATTTTTCCCCTTTCCCAGATCCATTTCTCTTTTATGTGGTAAATCACAGCTGTTTGGTATGCACTGGAAATAAGCATCCTTCTAATCGATTTTAGAATGACTTTCATTAATGCTAGGGAAACTGTATAACATTGTAATAGATTTTACTTAGTTTTTACTCTTATTTTTACATAGCATAATGCTCCAATTCCTCAAGGAGGACGTGGTGCAATCCAGTTTGTGACTCAGTATCAGCATTCAAGTGGGCAGAGACGCATCCGAGTGACCACCATCGCTAGGAAGTGAGTTGTATTTGTTAGACACTTAATTTACATATCAAAACTATTCTGGGTCATGTTTCCAAACTGGGTTTCTGTTTTGAGCATTATCTCTAACTAGAAAGTGGACATTTATGATTAATAGCATTTTATTTTTTAAATTCACCTTATTGGCTAAAATATTCATTGTTAGGAACCATAATTTTAAAAAAATGACTCCTAAGACACATTCTTCAAAATATTCTTGTATTTATCATAGTCCTTGGAGAGGAGGAGAAAAACTAATAAACATTATCCTATAATAGGCAATAATAATATGTATATACATGTAGAATAATATAGCATAATAATAGCATTACTTTTCAATTGATAATAAAGTTCTTAGCTACTTTTATCATTGTATATTTTTTTCAAGTTTTTATTAGCTATTTAATTCATTTACCAAACCTTTATTCATTGTCTTCTTTTTGATTAGGTACTTCTAGGGCAGGCTATGGAATGCAAAGGACTTGAACATACTTGGTCTGCTATATGATACAGAATAGTCCAGTCCTCAGAATTCTCTGTAGTGAAGGGACATTTTTTTTTTTTTCCTTCCAATTTTTTGGAGACTAATACTTTTATTAAATACAATAAAAATGAATTATTAGAAAATGTAACTTTACAAATTCAAAATATAAGTCTCTATTTTTATTATTAGATTTATTAGACAAAAAATTATTAAATTGCTTAAAAATTTCTAAACATTTATTCTCAGTTTCTGTTCTTATCTCATGGCAAACTGACACTAGATTTGCATACCACACTTTGTATAACACTGCTTGAGACCACAAAAGGTGAAAGTCTTTCAACAGTTAATTTTATAAGGTAGTATTTTATGTAACAAAGTAATGTCCTATATTTCTTGAGGTAGTTACAATTCCCAAAGAAAGTGATAAGATATACCAGATCCCTTTTCTTGCTCATCTCTATATGATGTATTTTCTGAGTAAGGCAAAAGAGAGAGTTGATTAGGATAAACTTACCTGATTTAATCATGGGCTAGAAAATGGACACAGAAGGCATCAAAGCTTGTTTTATTGAACTGTATTTAAACTCTGGCTTCATTCCTGAAAACCATGAGATTGTTTTGGTGAGTGATAGACATTAGCCTTATGCTTAAACTGAGTATTAGTTGGTTGGATTGTCTTTTGGTTAGCAAAGGATTGTACATAGGTTTGTTGTCCTGCTCTGCTACCTTGGTTTGACTTAACATCCTGGACCAATTTCTTGGAAGTTTTGATTCTTGGCAAACATGTCAATTTATTTATTTTTTATTTTATTATTATTTATTTATTTATTTTTAAAAAGATTTTTATTTATTTGACAAATGGAGATCACAGGTAGGCAGAGAGGCAGGCAGAGAGAGAGGAGGAAGCAGGCTCCCCGCCAAGCAGAGAGCCCGATGTGGGGCCCGATCCCAGGACCCTGGGATCATGAACTGAGCTGAAGGCAGAGGCTTTAACCCACTGAGCCACCCAGGCACCCCCATGTCAATTTATTTATGCCCCCTCACACACACACATGCATGCACGCACATGCATGTGCAACTTAAATTGGACATTCAAAACATTTACTTAAGGAAACAACTGGACATACCAACTGAGGGATATTTTATAAAGCTACTGACTTAGGCTTGTCAAAAATGTCTTAGAAGGCAAGAAAAGCATTAGTAACCAGTCCAGATTAAAGGAGACTGAAGAGATGTTATGACTAAAGCCAGTATGTGATTCTGGGTAAAATCCTGTGTCAGGAAAAATTTTGCTGTAGAGGACACTATGGAGACAATTAGACAAATTCAAATGTGGTTCATATATGGGATAATGTTACATCAGTGTTTAATTTCATGAATTTGATAATTAAGGCTTTATAAGAATAGAAGATAATTTTCTTGATCTTAAGAGATACACACTGAAGTTTTCAAGGGAGAGGGTCATATCTCTAACTTACCCAAGAAGTTTGACAAAGGAAAGAGTATGTGTATGAAGGAAGAGAGAATGATAAAGCAAATGTGTTAAAATGCTAACAATTGATAAACCTAGATGATGGATGTACAGGAATTTATTCTAATCATAGCTTTTTTTTTTTTTTAAGATTTATTTATTTGAGAGAAAGAGAGCATGAGTGGGAGGGACAGAGAGAGAACAGGAGACAATCTCAAGCAAACTCTGCACTGAGCGTGGAGCTGGACACAGGCCTTCATCTCACAACCCTGAGATCATGACCTGAGCCAAGACCAAGACTCAAGTTGCTTAACTGACCTCCCAGGCACCCCTCTAGTCATAGCTTTTATGTTTAAAATACATTTTAAAAGAATATATATTTATTTATTTGAGATAGTGAGTATGTACATGAGCAGAGGGACGGTCAGAGGAGGAAGGGGAGAGAGAATCCTCAAGCAGACTCCCCACTTAGTTCGGAGCTCAACTCAGGACTTGATGGCAGGACCCTGAGATCATGACGTGAGCCCAGATCTCAAGCTTGGCCACTTAACTGACTGAGCCACTCAGGCATCCCTATTTAAAATATTCTTAAAGTGAAAGGTTTTAAAAAGTTAGGTAATAATCCAGTTAGGAAATGGGCAGAAGAAGACCTGAATAGATATTTTTCCAAAGAAGACACACAGATGGCTAATAGACATATGAAAAGATGCTCAACATCACTCATCATCAGGGAAAAACAAATAAAAACTACAGTGAGATACATATACCTCACACCTGTCAGAATAGTTAAAATTAACAACACAGGAAACAACAGATACTGGCGAGGATGTTAAGGAAAGAGGAACCCTCTTACACTGTTAGTGGGAATGCTAACTGGTGCAGCCACTCTGGAAAATAGTGTGGAGGTTCCTCAAAAAGTTAAAAATAGAATTACCCTACACCCAGCAATTATACTACTAGGGATTTACCGAAAGGATATAAAGATACTGATTCAAAGGAATACATGCATCCCAATGTTTATTTATTTTTATTTTTTTTAAAGATTTTTATTTATTTGACAGACAGTGAGAACAGGAACGCAAGCAGTGGGAATGGGAGAGGGGGGAGCAGGCATCCTGCTGAGCGGGGAGTCCGATGTGGGGCTCAATCCCAGGACCCTGGGATCAAGACCTGAGCTGAAGGCAGCCGCTTACTGACTGAGCCACCCAGGCGCCCTGAATCTCAGTGTTTATAACAGCATTATCAATAATAGCCCAATCATTGAAAGAGCCCAAATGCCCATCGACTGATGAATGGATAAAGAAGAGGTGATATAAATATATATACACATACACGAAATATCACTCAACCTTCAAAAAGAATGAAATCTTGCCATTTGCAATGATGTGTGTAGAACTAGAGTGTATTATGCTAAATGAAATAAGTCAGAGAAAGACAAATACTTCTGATTTCACTCATATGTAGAATTTAAGAAATGGGACATATGAGCATAGCGGGGAAAGAGGGGGAGAGACAAACCATAAAACAGACTTTTTTTTTAAAGTAGGTTCCATCCTAGGGGTTGAACTCATGATCCTGAGATCAAGACCTGAGCTGAAATCAGGAGTCTAATGCTTAACTGACTGAACCACCTAGGTGCCCCTAAAACATTTTCTTAACTATAGAGTACAAACAGGGTTGCTGGAGGAGAGAGGTGGTCAGGGAATGGGCTAAATGGGTGATGGGCAGTAAGAAGGGGACTTGTTTTGTTTAGCACTGGGTGTTACATGTAAGTGATGTGTCACTAAATTCTACTCCTGAAAATAATACTACACTGTATAAGTAACTGGGGTTTAAACAAAAATCTGAAACAAAACAACAAAAAAAGTTAGGTAAATTTTTTAAAAGAAAGGGAACTCTCTTGTGAGAAATTTCATAGGTTTATATATTTTCAATTTGTACAGAATTTATGAGATTATTATAGAGATATATATTATGTGTGTTTTGGTGCCACTTATGTCATTATGTCTCATCAAAACACCCATCTTTTCAAATTAACTTTGAAAAGTTAATTCAAATTAACTTTGAAAATAATCAACGCTTATTTATTTTTTTATTTATTAGGAGTATGATTTTAGGGGCCTAGGCAAGTATAATTGTTTAAGTGAATAAGCCATGTGAAAATAAAGGACTCAGGTTCCTGAGATACAGTCAAAAGGTAACCCTATTTTGGGGCGCCTGGGTGGCTCAGTGGGTTAAGCCTCTGCCTTCAGCTCGGGTCATGATCTCAGAGTTCTGGGATCGAGCCCCACATCGGGCTCTCTGCACAGTGGGGAGCCTGCTTCCTCCTCTCTCTCTGCCTGCCTCTGTGCCTACTTGTGATCTCTCTCTTTGTGCTGAATAAATAAATAAAATCTTAAAAAAAAAAGTTAATCCTATTTTTCATAAAGAAAATAACTTTGATTTGGAAAGTTTGGTGTGAAACTAGTTGTAAGAATTACAGTGAGAAGGGAATATTAGAAATGCAGAAGACAGATTTTTACCATGTGAATAAACTCTTTAAAACTTGATTCTAGGGGCGCCTGGGTGGCTCAGTTGGTTAAGCCTCTGCCTTCAGCTCAGGTCAAGATCTCAGGGTCCTGGGATCAAGCCCCGCATCGGGCTCTCTGCTCAGCGGGAAGCCTGCTTCCCCTTCTCTCTCTGTCTGCCCCTCTGCCTACTTGTGATCCCTCTCTCTCTGTCAAATAAAAAAAAATTAAAAAAAAAACTTGATTCTAAGGGCATAATTTTTAAGTTATAGCTAAATAAGTTTTAATTAGTAAATATTCATGTGCTTACTTGTCAATGTAGTTAAAATGTCATCTTTATGTTTCATTTTGAAGCAAGTGAATATCATGGTCATCCAAGCTGGGAAAATACTGATTTGGATAATCTTGTTTTTAGTTCTTTGAGTTTTTTAAATTAAAACTTAAAAAATAACTGAACTATTAGTATAACCATTGTTTAAGTTGTATTAAAAATAATTTCAAAATTACTAGTTCTTACTCATTTTCTCATTCTCATTCTTTTTTTGCCTCTTGCCTGTTTCACTAGACTGAGATACTTAAAAGTTGTTAGTCATCTAGAAAATATTAAAAAATTGTTTGTTTGAAACAAATTAAAAATAGAGGAAGAAGGGAGAAGAATTTTGAATATGTTACTGCCTAAATTTTCATGGGATCACTTCTTACATCTTTGAGTCATGCAAAAGTGGTCTAGCTTTTTAAAAGCGCTTAAGAATTACCAGACTTGGTTAAAGTGAGGTACTTTAGAATTAGGATCAGCTGAAGTATTTCAAAACTCTGTGAAACATTAAAGTAACAAACAAATATAAACTGTTGCTGTGTCTACCCAAGATCAATTTGACTGGATTGGATTTATAAAACATGTGAATTTAATAAATTACTGCTATTTTTATACATAATAGCAAATTAGTCCCTTAAAGTAAAATTTTCAGTTACTAACTTTTGATTAGTTTTGGTCATTGTATTAATATAGAGAGAAAAGAATACATAGAAACTTCAATTATATCATTTTTATCATTTATAATTGAATTAAAGACCAAATGAGAAAACTTTTTAAAATAATTTTGTTCATTTTCCAGTTTAGTAAATGAGAATTATTTAGGCTGGGCGAAAACTTTTATTTTTTGTTTTATTTCCATGTTGCTGCCTTTAGAAAATTGAAGAAATAATTTCAAAGTCTGACATAGAGACTTGTGTATCTGTGTGCACATGCACACAAACACATATACCTGTGCCATTTTTTTACTTGTAAAAGTCTTAATGTTTTAAGGAATGTGTTTGGAGATCTGTCTTTACAATTATTTTTGAGGGCTTTTATTAGATTTGGGTATATTTTTCTGAAAAATAATGCTATACTGAAACTGCTATTAGTGATTTTAAAATGCTCGTTTTCTAGGTAATGTTGGAGTTTTCAAGTATTTAATTTTCTGCATCATTTTAATTTAAGTCTGTGTGGTAGCCAACTGTGATATTGTAACTTTAGTAATTCAACAGTATCTCTATGCTTTCTTCTTGCCTTTAGCTGGGCAGATGCTCAAACTCAAATCCAAAACATTGCTGCATCTTTTGACCAGGAGGCAGCTGCCATTCTTATGGCCCGGCTGGCAATCTATAGAGCAGAAACAGAGGAAGGACCAGATGTTCTCAGATGGCTAGACAGACAGCTCATTCGACTGGTAAGAAGTAAACATAGCACTTTTCTCAATTTGAATGCTTTTGTTTGTCATATTTGTTGCTTTTGTTAAGTATCTCTTTCAACATACTTAACAGTTTAACTGAAATACTATATGGGAGATTCCTAATCAAGTTGCTGAGAAAGGCATAGTACATTTATCTCTTCCAGTAAACTAAAATACATTTTTTTCCTTAAAACGAAAGAGTGACACTTAAGTAACCTATTCTTTTTCTTTCTTTTTTTGGGGCTAGAATCATATTGTTCCAGAATTAATCCTAAATTATTGAAATGTTTTTTTCTTAGTGCCTTTTTGGATATTTTTTCTTCATTGCTATGATTTTAGTTTATTTTTATTTAAGAGAAGTTAATTGTGACATAAAAATTGTATACATTAACATACAAAAATATAGGTAAGTCTTGATTATTTGAATCTATATTAGCAAGTTAGTGTTAGTACAGTTACTGGTAATGCTGATTTACTTGGGTTTTTAATGTGGCAGGAATCCAATACTTACATTTTGACCTAGAATGCTTAATTAAGTTCTAGTCTTTTTTTTTTTTTTTTTTTTAAGATTTATTTATTTATTTGAGAGGGAGAGAGAGAGCACAAGCACATAGAGGGAAAGGGAGAAGGAGAAATAAACTCCTCACTGAGCAGAGAGCCCGATGCAGGGCTCAATGTGGGGCTCGATCCCAGCTCGCTGAGATCATGACCTGAGCCGAAGGCAGACACTTAACCAACTGAACCACTCAGACACCCCTCAAAATTCTGTTCTTTTTTTTTTTTTTTTAATTTAATTTTTTTAGTGTTTCAAGATTCATTGTTCATGCACCACACTCAGTGCTCCATTTTTACTCAGCAAACTCTGGCCTATTATTTTAGTCAAACACCCTGTTGAGAACTCTCTGCGTTAAGCTATCAGATTTCTCTTTGTAACAGGAGGTTTTGTCCTCTTTGTTTAGATTTTCAGGTAGTTTTTTAAAACATTCTTGAGTGAACTAGTCTTTGTTTAGTATAATTAGTCATTTTTGTAGCATCATCCAGGACTTTTTTTTTCACTTTACCTTCAAGGGGGTTTTTATACTAACTTCTCTGTGATAAAAGCAGTGTTATAGTATCAGCACGTTTTTTTTTTACAAGAAGAGGCGTAAAACCTCTCATAGAGTTAATCACTGATTGAACACCCTCGGTACAAATGCCAACTCAGTTCCTCCAAGATGAACCATTATTTCTAGATAGGAAGATAAAATATTAAATATATTTTGACTTTTGCTAGTTTAGAACAACAGAAACATTTTCTTTCTTTTTTTTTTTTTAAGATTTTATTTATTTATTGACAGACAGAGATCACAAGTAGGCAGAGAGGCAGGCAGAGAGAGAGGAAGGAAAGCAGGCTCCCTGCTGAGCAGAGAGCCCGATGTGGGGCTGGATCCCAGGACCCTGGAGTTATGACCTGAGCCAAAGGCAGAGGCTGTAACCCACTGAGCCACCCAGGCACCCCAGCAGAAACATTTTCTTGAATCACACTATCTTTTAGCAATTTGACATGACATTAGTGAAATCTGTTGACTCATCAACCTGAATAGAAAAGCTATTATTTTTCAGCTGATTGTATAAACCTCTTCAGTATCATGTGACATGTTATCAATGCATTCACTTAATGTAGTGTTTTAAAATGGAACCTTTTCATTTTCTCAACTGCATCTTTTTTATTAAGATTTATTTATTTTGTTTTTTATTTTTTTAATATTTATTTATTTATTTAATTTATTCCTTTGAGACAGCACATGAGCAAGGGGAGAGGCAGAGGGAGAGGGAGAAGCAGCAGAACCCTGGGATCATGACCAGAACTAGAGGCAGGCACTCAACTATCTGAGCCACCCAGGCACCCCAAGATTTATTTATTT
Source organism: Lontra canadensis (assembly GCF_010015895.1). Classification (NCBI taxonomy): domain Eukaryota; kingdom Metazoa; phylum Chordata; class Mammalia; order Carnivora; family Mustelidae; genus Lontra; species Lontra canadensis. Next base: position 12,412,408 of record NW_022631036.1, read on the forward strand.
TAGAGAGCGTGTGCTTGTGTGAGTGGAGGGAAGGGCAGAGGGAGAGAGAGTCTTAAAGCAGATTCCCCACTGAGCACCGAGCCCGGCATGGGGCTTTGTCTATGAGTCATGAGATCATGACTTGAGCCAAAACCAAGACAGAAGCTTAACCAGCTGAGCCACCCAGATACCTCACAGATTGCATCTCATCCTAGCATTTTACTTATTATAATTTTACATATTGGTATTATTAGGTTTTATCACTAGTTCTGTGACTTTTCCTTTTCTGGGTAAGAACTTAGTAATCTGAAGAATCTTGCTTCCTGAACCTTTTCAATGAACATGACTTTGTTTTAATAAATACTTTATTGTTTTAAGAAGGTATTTGAAGTAATAACCTTTATTTGCCAGATGACTGTGGTTTGTAATAAAGTGCTTTTGCTGTTTTGGTAGAACTATTACTACATTTTTAGGTTATCACACGTGATTCAAAACTGAGCAGTACAGCTTGGGTTATCAGCCCTCATAAAACCCGTTGATGGGGTGCCTGGGTGTCTCATTCATTAAGCATCTGCCTTTGGCTCTCTGGGATCAAGACCTGCATTGTGCTCCCTGCTCAGCAGGACGCCTGCTTCTCCCTCTCCCACTCCCTCTGCTTATGTTCTGTCTCTCTCTGTGAAATAATAAGTAAAATCTTTAAAAAAAAACAAAACCCATTAATTAGTAGCTTTCATTGTAAAGATCAACCTTTTCTGTGTCCCTTATTGCCTAAGTGTAGTGAAATGACTCAGAAGATTGTAATTCTTAGGAATTCTCTGTGGGTTTATGTTGAATCTTTGTCTTCTGTCTCACACCTGAACTTCAAAATTTGCCGTATTGTTTGACATGCTTGTAAAACATAAACACTATTAATATATAAAACAGAATGGTTTTGTAAAGAACTAAATGAGATACTTACAAAAACTATGAAATTACAAAACCTACAATATAATTCACTTCTACGCATTCTGTAATTTTGTAGCTTTAAAACAGGAGCACGAGGCTTCTGAGGATAGAGAATAGATGAGTCATGGGATGATGAAAATTTTACTCTTATCTTTTGCCACACCAGTGTAGCTTCTTTGTTCCTATCAGTCAGTTGGCAAATGTATGTAAGAGGAAGTTGGTGGAGGTAATTTGAAGGAGAGGCTTACATTACCAGACTAGTGCCCTGCTTTCTGTGCAAAATAGCTTTCACCACTTACTGATGGCCTCCCTTATATGTCAGAAACTGAGAATGGAGTTCTCCAAATGAACATAGTACTACTGCATACTGACACATGGGACTGAAAGGTGGCTTAAAGAAATTGCTAACAGGATAACTTGGAAACTGTCTGTCACTGTGGCTGGCGTCATATGGTATGCAAAGTTCAGAAAACAAATTAAAAAAAAAAGTTTTGGGGCACCTGGGTGGCTCAGTTGGTTAAGCCTTCAGCTCAGGTGGTGATCCCAGGATTCTGGGATCGAGCCCCGTGTCGGGCTCCTTGCTTCAGGGTGAGCCTGCTTCTTCTTCTGTCCGCCGCTCCCACTGCTTGTTGTCACACTCTCTCTCTCCCTCTCTCTCTCTGTATAATAAATAAATAAAATTTTGTAAAAAAGTTTCTTGTGGAACCCCTAGCGACTGAGGAGCCCTCATCTATGGTAAAAGTGGTGAGAATATGATCTTTACATTCTTTTAATTGATTGAATCAAATTAGCATACAGTTGAAGTAAAGCTCCCAGTGATGACCAGTGAACCCTAGTTACAGAGGCTGTTCTAAGATTCATTTTTTGTACTGATTCCTCATTGCTAAAATTTTAGTTCTAACAGTGATAACAACACAAATAGAGAAGGAGTTAATAATACCTTTTAGGTAACTATACTTCTGTAAGTTTTTTCCAAATGAAAAAAATCTGTGAAATTACACTAACTTCTTTCTTCAGTTTGGCATAGTGAATATAATGTTTTCTTTTTTCTTGATGACCTAGACTAATTTTTGTTAAAAATAAACATCTTTTGGGGGGCACCTGGGTGGCTGGCTCAGATGGAAATCTCAGGATCGTGAGATCGAGTTCGACGTTGTGCTCCGTGCTTGGTGCGAAATCTGCTTGAGATTCTTTTTCCCTTTCTCTCTGCCACTCCTGCTCATGCTCTGTCTCTCTGTAAAATAAATAAATCTTTTTAAAAAGCCAGTCATCTTTTTATTAAAAACTGTTTTGTAGATAATGGGAAAATTATGGCCAGATTGGTGCTGTAGCACATTTGCTTCTGACCCTTTTAATATAAGTCCTTGCTCCCCTTGGTCATAATCACTTAAGATACTGGTATCAACATTTGATCTGTCACCTCCATCCAGAGTCTCTTGTTTGGATCCCTCTTGTGCCCACCTCCATGGATCTGTTCCTTACCTTTTTTTGTTGCTGTGCCTTTTTTGACTCCTGACCTTTTCTATTGAATGACACCCTTTTTACAACTTAAACCTGATATTTGATTTTTTTTCCCCCCATCTTTGACCTTTGGTTTACCCACTAACCACAAATTGTATTTTCCCTTTAGCTGTGCTGCTAGCTACAGTGGATAAACAGTTCATCTGATTAGACTTGGCTCAGGAAATCGCTGTTGTTTAAGACCCTTGGACTTTCCTAGCAAATCCTACCCCTGCCAGGTTTTTTCTTGTTATACCAGTGGGACCAGGCACTTTAGTTGTGCTCTTTTGTGTGTGTGTGTGTGTGTGTTTAGAGAGAGCGAGTGGGGGTGGGGGAGCAGACAGAGACTCTTAAGCAGTTTCCACAGTCAGGTCAGAGCCCAACACAGAGCTTGATCTCACAACCCTGAAATCATGACCTGAGCCAAATCAAGAGTCAGCCTCTCAACCAGCTGAACCATGCAGGCACCCCTGTTGTGCTGTTTTTAAAGATGACCACATTTGTCATACCATATTTTTATAGAGGTTAGGCACTGACCATTAGGGCCCTTTTATATGTCTGCCTTTGTGTGTAAATAGTTAACTGAATTAAAGACGGGACTAGATTTCTTATAAGTGTTGTTATTTTCCTCAAGAAAATTATATTATTATTGCTTTTTCTGCTCGATCTTATTACTTCTAAATAACTCAAGCCATGGATCTTTGATATACCTCCTTTATCCTTAAATCTGTTTTTTGTTTGTTTGTTTGTTTGTTTTCCCATCTGTGTTAGTGTTTTGGTTAGGTTGTTAATAAGGACTATTCCTCATGATTCCAATAATTAATGCTAGGGCACTTGATATGTGTTCAAAAATTTTTTTAAGAAGTAATTCAAAGTGGGATGCCTGGGTGGCTGTTAAGTCTCTTAAGTGTCTGCCTTCAGCTCAGGTCATGATCCAAGGGTCCTGGGATCAAATCCCGCATCAGGCTCCTTACTAAGCTGGGAGCCTGCTTCTCCCTCTGCCTGCTACTCCCCCTGCTTGTGCGTGCGTGCTCTCTCTCTGAGAAATAAATAAATAAAACCTTAAAAAAAAGGTAACTCAATGATTAGAAATGTATGTTTTTAAGAAGTTTTGCAAATTTTATATTGTTATCTGTAGTAAAGTTTGGTTATATTTATCAAAAAATAGGTTAATACACATTTAACTTTTTTTTTTTAAGACTTTATTTATTTATTTGACAGACTGCAAGTAGGCAGAGAGGCAGGCATAGAGAGAGAGGAGGAAGCAGGTTCCCTGCTGAGCAGAGAGCCCGACGCAGGTCTCGATCCCAGGACCCTGGGATCATGACCTGAGCTGAAGGCAGAGGCTTTAACCCACTGAGCCACCCAGGTGCCCCTACATTTAACTTCTGGATGCATTTTTTTTGTTTTTGTTTTTGTTTTTTTTTTTAGAGGGAGGGTGGGAGGAGCAGAGGGAGAGAGAGAATTTTAAGCATGCTCCACACCCAGTGTGGGGCCTGATACAGGACTGGATCACACAACCCTGAGATCGTGACCTTGAGCCAGTGCTTAACTGACTGAGTCACCCAGGTGCCCCTGAAGCAGAAGGATTTTTTTACATGAAATAAAAAGCAGGAACTGTTAAATAAAAATATTAAAAGATTTTATTATAGGGGCACCTGCATGTCTCAGTTGGTTAAACATCTGACTCTTGATTTTGGCTCAGATCAGGATCTCAGGGTTGTGGGATTGAGCCCTGTATCGGGCTCCAAAATCAACAGGGAGTCTGCTTCAGATTCTTTCCCTCTTCCTCTGCCCTTGTTCTCTCTCTCTAAAATAAACAAATCTTTTTTTGTTATTACTTTTTATTATGTTAGTCACCTACATCATTACTTTTTGATGTAGTGTTCCAAGATTCATAAAAATAAATCTTAAAAATAAAAGGTTTTATTACATTAAAATGGAATAAAAAATCTGTGTGGTAGGGGCACCTAGGTGGCTCAGCTGATTAAGTATCTGCCTTTGGTTCAGGTTATGATCCCCAGGGTCCTGGATGGAGCCTGGTGTCAGGCTCCCTGCCCAGCAAGGGAGTCTGCTTCTTCCTCTGCCTCTGTCCTTCTTCCCAGCTTGTACCCTCTCCCTCTTTCTCTCATATAAATAAAATCTGTGTGGTTAAAAGAGAAAAAAAAATCTGTGTGGTAAAAATACCATTATCAAAATTTAATGCCAACTTGTATGTATGGCTTACATCTTTGACATATTCTTATATGTATAACAGAATGTGGAAATTTTCATATACATATATGTATATGTATGTTTATATGCTCTTACAAATCAGTAAGATTTGGGCAAAAAAATCAGTAAAGTTCAAGAATAAGGAATTAGCTAAAGAAGGAATGCAAGTGACCAGTCAACATATGAAAAAATTACCAATCTTATTTATAATCAATGTTAGAAAATAGAAGATAATAATTTTTATCTATTAAACTGGTAAGAATTAGAAAAACACAGTAAAGCTTAAAAGTTGGTTAATATTCAGGGAAACGGACAGCTTGTAGGTTTGAAGTATGAGCTGTATTGTAAACATCTGTATAACCTTATATATAAAAGGCAATTGATGACATACAACAGAAGCTTAAAAACTGCCTTTTAGGGGCGCCTGGGTGGCTCAGTGGGTTAAAACCTCTGCCTTCAGCTCAGGTCCTGATCCCAGGGTCCTGGGATCGAGACCCACATCAGGCTCTCTGCTCAGCAGGGAGCCTGCTTCCCTTCCTCTCTCTCTCTCTGCCTACTTGTGATCTGTCAAATAAATAAATAAATCTTTAAGAAAACAAAACAAATCTGCCTTTTACCTAGAAATTCTACCTCTAAGAATTTATTCTCGAGATAAAACAGGATAATTATAAATGCTAATAATGAGGGATTGGATAAGATTGTTATGGTGTATATTTTAATATAGTGGAATCTTAGCCATTAAAAGTGAAATGATAGATTATATTTAGTGATATGAAAATAAATATTCATAATACAAGCAAAAATGGACATAAGTATCAAATGCATCCCACTCTAAAAATCAGCCTTTTGGACGTCCCTGGTTATCTAAGCATAAAAGTCAACAATGTTTTTGTTACCCTTATTAACCATAACATCAGATTTTCCTAACACTTTAACAGAATTCCAGGCACAGTTTAAATTGTATATATTGTAATGCTATCAGTAGTTCTGAATAATGTGTGACTACTGGTTTTGCTCACAGTATCTTTTCAGTGTATTTCGGTGTATTTGACATTTTAGATTTCATGTGTAATCTGCATTGTCCCTTACCGAAGTGTTCACTACGTGCATAGAGCTGTTGAGCTCTTGATATATGGCTAGTGCAATTGAGAGGAGCTGGACTTTTATTTAATTTCAGTTTATTTAAATTGCTTCGTATAGCTGTGGCTATCATATTGTACAGTGGAGATTACTCTCTTAATCTGTAAGTTCATCAGTGAAATATTATTAGGGGCATTAAAGAAGCAATTCTCTTATTTCCAGATACCAAGATCTATTTTCGGAGGATTAGCTTTACAACTATAGCTTTTCTTGCATGACAGTGGTTCTGAAATGAATTTCCTTGGAAGCCAAAAATGTGATCAAACCAATTATGCCTTTTTATGTGCTCTATACAGCACAGATGACTATACAAATCATATAGTTGAACATTCCAGGAAGCAAAAGCAACTGCACTAACTATAGCAGTGAACTTTTTGCTAGTTTTTACTTGTTATTTGTGCCCTTGATCGTATGTGAGTGCCATGCTGAACACTGCCAGGATATAGACCAATTACATAAGTACTGTAAACATTTTTTCAGATAAGAGACTGCACAAGAACAAGAAGAGGAAGCTAATGTTTGTTGAGTGCTTAGTGTTAGTCATTGTGCTAAGCACTTTCTCATGGATTATCTCAGTTATTTAGTTGCCTTTTGTCACATTCTCATGGAGGGCTTTCTTGCTTGCTAGTGCATGTGCTTCCCTTTACTTTATTTCCTTTTAATTTCAGCCTTTGTGTTTTTTCTTTGTTTACCAGTTTACCTGTTCATCTCAGATTTTTTCCTCAGCTCTTCTTTCTCTTTTGGCATTGTTTCTATTGTACAATTTTATATCATCGACTTGCTTTTGTTATAACCACTATGGTATTTTGATAGTTGCATCTTCCTGTCAGTAGGCTCTTGTCCTTCATAGGCAGAGTCTTAAGGGGCACGTATTGAGCTCTTTTGGCCATTATCTAAGAACTCTTTATTTGCTATCAGAGATGCTTAGTTAAAAAAAAACCCAAACATTGAAGATGAGTTGTTACTGCATTGGAGCAATGTTTTGTTTACTGCTTAAATTCAAATGTATTTCTTTTGGTGTAATCCTTTTCTTGGTAAGTAAATTCCAATTTTATCCCATATCAAGTATCTGCCTTCTAAAGAGTAATAGCTCTTTTTAAAAAAAAAATATTTTTGATTTATTTATTTGAGAGAGAGAGAGAGAGAGTGCTAGAAGAGGGGAGAGGCAGAGGGAGAGGAAGAGGGAGAAACGGACTCCTTGCTGAGCAGGAAGCCCCAAGTAGGGGCTCAATCCCAGGACCCTGGGATCATGACCTTAGCCAAAGGCAGATGCTTAACTAATTGAGCCACCAAGGAACCCCAAGAGTAATAACTTTTAAAAAATAGAATATTTATGGGTAAGAGAGTTAGTTGTATTCCAGGGAATATATTACCTAACACATTTTATTTTATTTTATTTAGTGTCAGAAATTTGGAGAGTATCACAAAGATGATCCAAGTTCCTTCAGATTTTCAGAAACTTTCTCCCTTTATCCACAGGTGAGTAGATAAAAAGTCCATGTTCTTTTCTTAGTGTTGACAGTATAGCATTGGGTCTCACTTTCTCTGTTGTATAAGAATATAGGACCTGTTGTACTGGGTTATTCTTTTGGTAGTGTTTTAAGTTTTGGGATAGCTGAGAAATTAATATTGTGCTTGTGTAGTCATTGAAAAGCATATAATATGTTTATGAGGGCCTTCAAAACAGTCATTTATTTGTGGTGAAAGAAATTTACACTGAAACTCTACTCTGGAATAGAATTAGGTGTGAGGTAGATTAGCTTTCTGTCTGTTATAAGGGATCTATCTAATTACAATAGTACCAAAAGGTAGTAACTTGACCAGTTAGTCTTACAGTGTGGTACCATTACCTGAGAACAATTTTATGGGGATATACCAGGTAAATAAAAACGAAGCTGATTTGATTTATCTTACAGGAATTTTTCCACTTGTGTTGTAGACTCTACCTGTCTTATTTTGATAGATATTTTTTGAAAGTCTAGGTTTTTTATGTGATAAGTAACAGAGAACATTTATTCAGCTGAGGTCTTGAAGAAAAGAACTTTAGGAGAATAAAGATGACTGCCACAGATCTTAATTTCCAGATGCTTTCAGTCTGAAGGGTGAGATCTGAAATATGTATAACACAGAACGGAAAGGGAGAAATGCTATGAGAGATATACAAAATTTAAAGGAATCCTTCCAAGTGAATGGTGTGATATATCTTTATAGAAGAGGTGTCATTTTAGCTTAGCCTGGAAGGATGATTATATTGAGATGTGGAAATTCAAATTTTAGCCCATGAACACCTTGCTCAAAGCTTCAACTTTGTTTTCAGAACTATTCTCATTTTTTATTGATCTGTAGTGTAGAAACTTCATGTTTATACAGGGAGATGTCCCTAAACCTCTGGTTGCAGTTTTGGAGAACTAGGAAAGGGCAGAGTCTCTTTGTCTTAAGGCAGGCAAAACCCTGTCTCAGGCCTCTCATATTAGTAGCAGAAACTAATAGGAAAGAGAATGTGGGCATTAGCCTCAGTATTTGATTGAATGCCGAACTGTTTCCTTTCTTTCTCTTCCAACTCCAAGCCTTCTTTTTAGGCTTTTGACAGTTGATAGATCTCCTGAGAGATCTGGGCCTCTTATTTTTTCCCCTCTATTGGAAATCACAGAGGACCCAGAAATTATTTTTTTCTTTGGGCTTTCAAAGCCTAATGCTCTTCTAAAAGGTAACATAGACTAAATTTAGAGAAGGTGTTTATTTCTGAAATATCTACCCCCAGATTTACCAGTTACACATTGCTGTGAGTAAACAGAAATGGCTGAAGTGGTAAGGGTTGAGAGAGCCTCTCAGTGAATTCTGATCACTGAACAGAAAAGGAATGAAAGTGTCACTGAGTAGCATATGCTGGGAGAGACCTGTGGAATGAGTCCCAAGCAGGGGCATCATGTTGGCACTTGAGCCCTAAGGGCAGAGGGAAGTGGAAAGAAGTAACTGAAAGAAAGTAAGAGTTCTTTGGAGAGCTGATTCTATTGATTGTATCTGAGACCCTTTGATTCTATCAAAGCACAATTTTGCTGTCCTTTATTCAGGCCAGACTCTTCCCCATTTTGATCTCTTTCATATGAGGAGTGGGTGGAAGGAAAGTGAAAGGAGAAAGAAGTAATGAGACAAGTCTAAAGAATGTTTCTTAGGAATGAGGAAGAACTTAAATGTTAAGAAACAAGTGGGTGTATTTAAGTCCTTTTTTTTTTTTTTCCTCCCCCAAATCATTGCAGACCCTTCCCAGTGCAACTTTTGGGAGCTCTCAAAAAGTAGAAAATTTGTTAATCTATTTTTATATTCTCTTGGAGTCTTTTGATGGTGGTAAGGAATAGTAATAAAGAAGTTCAGAGATGTGGCCAGAGAGATGGGGGATAAAAACAATGCTGATAAAGCACCATGTACTATCAGCCTCTGAATAATCTACATCTGAGCAAGGAGTTTTTTGTTCCTAGTCATGTCCTTTTGAGTCATCTCTTTTCCTTTAATTTTTTTGTTGTCATACTTTCAAGTAACTTATAAAGATCATGAATAAGATTCTTAATACAATTTAGAGGGGCGCCTGGGTGGCTCAGTGGTTAAAGCCTCTGCCTTCGGCTCGGGTCATGATCTCAGGGTCCTTGGATCGAGTCCCGCATTGGGTGGGGGGGGGCGTCTCTGCTCAGCAGGGAGTCTGCTTCCTCCTCTCTCTCTGCCTGCCTCTTTGCCTACTTGTGATCTCTATCTGTCAAATGAATAAATAAAATGTTAAAAAAAAAGAATACAATTTAGAATGTCCTTATTGTAACTTGTTTTGTCTTGATAGTTCTAATCAAATGCTTTTGTAATAGTAAACTCCTATTGCAGTAAAATCAGTAAAAACTATCTCACATGTTTTTTCTTGTAGTTTATGTTTCATTTAAGAAGATCTCCTTTCTTACAAGTTTTTAACAATAGTCCTGATGAGAGTTCATATTATCGTCACCATTTTATGCGTCAAGATTTGACCCAGTCTCTAATTATGATTCAGCCTATTCTGTATGCATATTCTTTTAGTGGACCCCCAGAGGTAAGAGAGACAGAAAACAAAAATTGGTTTCATTAATGTGATGTATGTGATTAAAAAGTGAAAACAACTAAGTTTTTTTTGGAACATAGTTACTAAATACAGGAATTTAGTTCAAGAAGTTATGTTATTCATATATTCACTTAAAAATATTTGAGTGCTTACTATATGCTAGGTTGCACTAGGAAATTATTTTAAAAATATAACAAGTGAGGTGGGAGAGACTTTTAAGATAAATTTGTGTAATTTCGTTGATCAAATCCTCTAGGTTTTATGATTATTCTTATGTCTTTAATGATATGATGGTAATGATGATTCTAGAACCTGTAGCTTATTCCAGAGTATGGTGTCTAATAATTAGGACATTCTGTCCAAAGAAAATCTCTTGCTTAAATATCATCTCATTCTCCTGTAGCTTTTTTTGAACATAGATGCAGTTAATTATAAAGATGTATATTTAGAAAGGTAATAATAAAGTCATACATTTAGATTTCTTAGCAAACTGTTCCACTTACTTTAACCAACTGTTAAATAAACAGTTTTTCTATTTTGAAGTTAAAATTTCTGTTTTACCACTTTTAAGTATGCAATGATTATATTTAAAAATATTTAAGAATGGTCAGCATAAAGAGAATATTTATAATATCACCTGATTAATGATCTCTCATGATTCCTTTATTATTATGTTTGTAAAAAATATTGTATAAAGCATTTTGTTACTATAATTGTTTTTAGTAGTTTGTCATAGCGTCTTCTTTCCTGGAAAATATGTATTGTTAATGTGATGGTCTAGCTATGTATTAGGTTTTATAGTTCTTTGAATCAGGAAAGAAAGTTTTAGAGATTTATTTTTTCTTATTTCAGAGTAATACATGTAAATTATAGATACTTGAAAAATGTACATTAGTGTTTAGAGGAAATTTGGAATCGCACAGTCTCTACTGTCTGCTCCTGTTAAATTCCAACCTTCCCATTTAATCCATGAATCCCATTAGCTTCATTTACTTAAGAGTTTGCATTTGCAGTTATTCTCTTTCTTCCATCATCCCTTGCTCTTCCTCTGGATCATTCTCATTAGCAAAGAAATCTGAGTCACATTCACGTTAAAAACCAACAGACAGGGTGACTGGGTTATGGACACTGGGGAGGGTATATGCTATGGTGAGTGCTGTGTAGTGTGTAAGCCTGATGATTCACAGACCTATACCCTTGGGGCTAATAATACATTATATGTTAATTTAAAAAAAAAGAAATTAAAAAAAACAAAACCCAACAGACAGAACCACTCTTGACTTCACATTTTCTCTAATTGCCACCCATTTCTCTGGTCTCAGTTGCGGCTAAACTCAGAAAGTTACCTGTTGTCTCTATGATGATCTCACCTCACATTCTCTTCTCAACCTACATTATTCAGATTCTTGTCCTTAGCATTACACTGAAACAACTGTTACCAGGTCACCAATGGCCTACGTCTTGCCAGAACTCTCGACAGCATTTATTTACCTAATGAGGACTCTCCTCGAAAACCTTTTGTTTAAAGCTTCTCTGACACCTGCAATACCTACTGGTTTTCCTCCTAATCACTGCCTGTTCCTTCTCAGTTTCCTTTTGCTGACTTCTCCTTTTCAGATCTTTTGAAGTGTTGGCATGCTCCGGGGCCCAGTCTCTGGCATTTGTTCTGTATTCCCTCTGTGGTGTAGATACATACTGTGATGCGATATGATCACATAGCTTTCATTACCATCTTCATGCATGTGATATCAAAATTTATGTCATTAGTTCTGGCCACTCTCTTACATTTCCTACTCTGAACTGTTTTTCCATCTCTAAATTTGCTCTTTCCCAAGCCTCTCCCCTCTTACTCAGTGGGGCCATCATCAGGCTTAGGAGTGGAAATTTCCTGATTTCCTCTTGGCTCTACTCTGTTTTTTAATTGTTGTCTCTGTTTTTGTGACTTCTTAGAAAATTAAAATGTACTGCAAGAATTCATGATAGCCTATGGCGAGTGCTGTGAAGTGCGTAAACCTGGCGATTCACAGACCTGTACCCCTGGGGCTAACAATACATTATATGTTAATAAAAAATTTAAAAATTTAACATAAAAAAAGAATTCATGATAGCAAGATGTTTTCGAGTTATAAGATATAAATTTAAAATGTTAAAGATATTCTCAAAAGATCTGCTTTGTAACTTTATTTATTTTTCCATCCTCCTGTTCTCTGTTTTCTTCTGTTAGCCGGTTCTTCTTGATAGCAGCAGCATTCTTGCAGATCGCATTCTTCTCATGGACACGTTCTTCCAGATTTTGATTTATCATGGTGAGGTAAGATTCCATAACATTGAAAGCTATGCACATAGGTGCAATAGTCTTTTTATTCATGGAAGCTTTCTCTTCTTTACTGTATGACTACTGTTTCTTCTCTAATAAACTTTTACTTCCATTTTTATATAATAGGTATAAAATATGGTTCTTCCTGCCACAGGTTTTTAGACTTCATTTGCAGTTGACCTACCTGTGCTTGTTTTGTCCATTTGTCCATGTACGATTTGATAAATAGATTTTACACAAAGCATAGTGCTGTGAAATTAAAAGCATTGATGTGTATATAGGCATGCCATACTTCTGGTTTTTACCTGAGACATTGAGAAGGGAAAAGCCTTTGTCAGTAGGGAGGGTCTCCCTTTCATTATTTGATGTAATAATTTAAAAAGTATTCCATTTAATGCACTGAAAGTACTTAAAAAATTTATTCCACATGATCTGAAAACTCATTTAAAACATAAGTGAGGGGCACCTGGGTGGCTCAGTGGGTTAAAGCCTCAGGTAATGATCCCAGTGTCCTGGGATTGAGGCCTGCATCAGGCTCTCTGCTCAGTGGGGAGCTTGCTTTCTCCTCTCTCTTTCTCTCTGCCTGCGTGTGATCCCTGTCAAATAAATACAATCTTTAAAAAAAAAAATCATAAGTGAATTAGAAGTAAAATTTATACCTTTACTTAATTGGAATGGTACATGACTGGAAAGAGCAGAATATCTGAGTAGCCATTAAGCTTTAGTCCAAGTATTTAGCAGAACTCTGTTCATTCCTGCATTATTTGTTCAGCCAGTAATTAAAATGTTTTCTCTGTATAAGAAAGCATTGTATTCTGGATGCCTTGAAAGATACAAAGATTCTTTTTTCACAGACCCACACTCAAACTTCTAGTCTAGAATTCTAGTAACTTGTGCAGATTTATTTTTCCTATTATTTTAATTATAAATGATTTTAGATTTCTACAGTAATTGTGGAGGTGTACTCAAAATATCCTTTTAAGTAATATGATCTAGGCCTTTTAAAAGATTTATTGATTATTATTTTTAATTGGTACCAGTACTGATATATATATGTATATATTAAGATTTTATTTATTTATTTGACAGAGAGAGAGATCACAAGTAGGCAGAGAGGCAGAGAGGAGGGGGAAGCAGGCTCCCTGCTGAGCAGAGAGCCCGATGTGGGGCTTGATCCCAGGACCCTGAGATCATGACCTGAGCTGAAGGCAGAGGCTTTAACCCACTGAGCCACCCAGGTGCCCCTGTACTTTAATTTTTAAGGATAATGCCTATTATATGACAGAGAGAGGTATTTTGCTGCTTTTTTTTTTTTTTAAGATTTTATTGATTTATTCGACAGAGAGAGATCACAATTAAGCAGAGAGGCAGGCAGAGTGAGAGGGGGAAGCAGGCTCGCCGCCGAGCAGAGAGCCCGATGTGTGACTTGATCCCAGGACCCTAGGACCACAACCTGAGCCGAAGGCAGAGGCTTTAATCCACCCAGCCACCCAGGCGCCCCTGCTTTTTTTTTTTTTAATAGCTTGTTAATGTGCTTAAAGGAGAAATCTGAAATGCACATCACTGTTCCTCTGTTAAATACAGGAATATAAAGCCATATAGAGTATATATTGACTGATGCAGTTAAGTTAGAAATGAAGACAAATTTAAATTTTTGGATGATTTAATTACATGATTTTTGGAGCCATTTACCTTAATAAAAGAATTGATTGAGATGCTCTACTACAGGTCTGTTGTCTTTATAATGTTATTGCTATCATCACTAAATTTTTTCTGTTTGTCTATCTTGCCAGAATGTAAAGCCATTGATAAAGATTTTATAATAGTAGGTGGTTAATTTTGAAGTCTCTGGGAAATCTTCCGTTAACAGAAGTCCGCTTTGTTCATCATAAACTTAAATAAATAGGTTTTAGCTAATAATATAATGTTTAAAATTTTTTCTGGTTTATTATTTCTTTTTACTTTTAAAGGAGAAGAAATACTCTAATTTTGTATCTATTTACCCAAGGATACCAAAATTAGTGTTCTTGATTTGATAACTGATAAATGAAACAATGATTATAATTTTCTTATTTTCTGAGGATCAGTTCCTTTGGAAAAACCTCTTAAAGGTTTTGGGTCGGCAAGAAATTAATAATTCCTTTAATTGCTTTAAAATTAGACCATTGCACAGTGGCGCAAGTCAGGATACCAGGACATGCCAGAATATGAAAATTTCCGCCATCTTCTACAAGCCCCGGTGGATGATGCACAGGAGATTCTTCACTCCAGATTTCCGATGCCGAGATACATCGACACTGAACATGGAGGTAGCCAGGTGAGTATAGTTAATGTTTTGTTGTTAGTACTGTAATGAGTTGTTCCTACTTGCTTTCTTGACTTTAATTTGAAAAGACTGCTTCATAAGGCAAGGAAAGGGGAAGAAGATGGGTAAAAGTTTTTTTTTTTTGTTTTAGCATTGAGAGCAAAGCAGTGATTATTGGCCAGCTGCCTAAAGCTAGCAATTTCCACCACCTTCTGCCACCAGCCCACATTTAATAACGGAGCCAGGATGATGTTATGGTGGCACGTCTGCTTTAGTTGAGCAAGAAGAACAACTTGGAAGAAAATGTAGTGTACCTTTCTTAGTATAATTCTGTTAATTCTGTTTATTTAGTGAAGAAGTCTATGAATATGAACTTCACGGTAACATTTTCTGTTTTCCTCATTCTGTGATTTCAGTGCTCTAGAAAATGTCATGTAATGGGAAAGTATATTACAGAAGGCTTTGTGATTTTTAGAGTTAGGAGGACTTAATAAGGTACATGTACATATACACACAGCCCTTCAGGACCTTTCAGAAGGCTAGGCTTAAGACCCCTTAACATATACTGTTTTATTTATCTATTTATTCATTTATTTATTTTTAATTTTTTAATTAACATATATTATTTGCCCCAGGGGTACAGGTCTGTGAATTATCAGGCTTACACGTTTCACAGCACTCACCATAGCACATACCCTCCCCAATGTCCATAACCCAACCGGTCTCTCCCTACCCCTCTTCCCCCAGCAACCCTCAGTTTATTTCGTTAGATAGAGTCTCTTATGGTTTGTCTCCTTCCTGATCCCATCTTGTTTGATTTTTTCCTTGCCAACCCCCCCAAAATTCCTCATATCAGAGAGATCATATGGTAATTGTCTTTCTCTGATTGACTTATTTTGCTTAGCATAATACCCTCTAGTTCCATCCACATCATTGTAAATGGTAGGATTTCATTTTTTTGATGGCTGCATAGTATTCCATTGTATATATATATACCACATCTTCTTCATCCATTCATCTGTTGATGGACATCTAGGTTCTTTCCATAGTTTGGATATCCCTTAACATATACTCTTTTTTTTTTTTTTAAATCCCTTAACATATACTCTTAAAATAATTTTTATTTCTTCCTTGTAATTTTATTAGAACTATAATAAATTAATTATAGGTTATTGTAAGTTTGTTTCACTTGCTAAAGGCAGGGACCTTGCTTTGTTTATTGCTTCCCTAGTGTTTAGCACAGTATTATAAAATAGGTGGTAAATATTAGTAGCTATTATTCAGAAATGGTAGCAGTTATTTTTAGAGCTTTATTATATTTCTAATAAGAGATACCATGTATTGAGAATTTGCAAAGCTGTTAGTACTTTATACACCTTATCTCATTTGATCCTCATAACAGTGCTATTGTTATCTCTATTTTACAGATAATAACACCAAGACTTAGGTTACTTGTGGCCAAGGAAACACAGTAAATGGAGAAGCTAGTATTTGAATCTAGGTGTTTTCACTTCAGAGCCAGTGCTCTGGTGTTAAACTACTTACTCATAGAGTAGAAAAAGATTTTGTGTGATACTAAATTTCAGAAGATATGACTGCCTGCGTTTTTCCAGTGTGAAATAATAATTTATGCCTAGTTCTTTCCTTGATGTCTCATCATGTGTGGTGCTATTTTCCTCTTTTATTCTGGTTTTCATGATTATAAGTCTTAGTGGAGAGATGGTTAAAATGTTGGGTAAGTTGTGTTATGGAATAGCCTACAGTCTAAGAAAGTTTGAGAGTCATTGTTTAAAGTAAAAGAATGTATAAGGTACCCTTTGCTTTTTCAAATCTCTGATGATGTTTCAGACCGGGTATTTAGTACATTCCACACTAATGTTGTTGCACACATAAATTTTATCTGCTCAGTTTTGGATTCAACAGTTTATTATTTGTTGTTATGAATGTATGATTTGGAGAAAAGAGACTGCATTTATTTATTTGTAACATGTAGTGGCCCACATATTTCCAAAATTTAGTTTATTTTTTTGAAAGTTGCCTTTTAATAAAATTAATTTTACCAAAACATATTAAATAAAGTTGATTTTAGATTGCATAATGTGTTCAGTTCATATTGATTAAATCTATTTTTGATGGATAACATTATTTCATCTTTGCTTTTAAGGCCCGTTTCCTGCTTTCAAAAGTCAACCCTTCCCAGACTCATAATAATATGTATGCCTGGGGACAGGTAAGTGTAAATAGTGGATATTGGAAATTATTTCTTGTGTATTTATAGTTTGTTATTTTAGTGAGAGCTATATTTTCCCCTATGTATTTGCTAATGATTTCTTTTGGCAGAGTAATGAAAAAATGAGTAGAAAATAGAATTAGCATTTGGTGGCATCAGAGAAAATAAAAAGTGATCATATCAAATAGGTAGAATTCCTTCATATTCCTAGTTTAGGACTACGCCCTTGAGATAAAAAGCAATATAGTGTATAATATAGGGAGTGACGATTTAAGCTTAATGCTAGGACATGAACTATAAAAGGCCACATATAATAAATTGGAAGAGGTCAGGGATTGTAATTGAACAAGAGAGGCGGAGGCCTGGAAATCTCTGTTAATATATTTTGATTTGTTACAAGTCCTACCTCTTGGTACAATATATCAGCATTTATCAAGTATCCAATATACAGGACTCTGTATTCGTACTTTCCAGTCCATAATGATCATCCTTGCTTTTTTTTTTTCTTTTTAATGTTTCAACTTTTTAGTTTAAATTCTAGTTAGTTAACATATAGTGTAATATTGCTTTCAGAAGTAGAATTTAGTGATTCATCACTTTGATCATCTCTGCTTTTAAGGAGCTGGTAATCTAGCATTAGAGATAATATACGTATCTTTAAGTAATTAAAATATAAGTCAGTATGAGATATGTTCCTTTTAGAAAGATATTTAGAAAAATATTACAGGGTTTAGCAGAGGAAGAGGGCTTTGAAGAGAGCACATGGTGGCAGCAGGAGACTGTCTGTGATCAGAAAAGGCAACATTTCCTTTTAGAATGGTTACCATTTCAAGAAGTAGAAATTGTGTAAGGAATTCCAGGTAGAGGGCAGTGTAGACCGTGTGAGGTACAGAGCACACAGGATGAATAGAACAATAAACTGGAAATGTATCATGTGGCTAAATTGTGGAGGATCTTACATGCCAGGTTGAATGCTGAGGAGCTGAGTCTTTATTTAGTAAATAATAAAATGTTACTGAAGGTTTTTGGACAGGGTCAAATTTGAGTCTTAGATAATAGAGGTGAATGTTAGGGTTAATTGAGAGCAGTCTGTAGATTGAAACTATATTTTGAAGTAATCCAGATGAGGGGGAATGAAGGCAGGATGGTGAAAAGGAATATATTTTGGTGATATTTTAGGAGTGGAACCAGTGAGATTTGGTTAGAAGTTGCAGGAAAGTAAAAATTACTCTAGAGCAAGACAGCTAAATGCAAAATCTGAATTCTTTTTTTTTTTTTTTTTTTTTTTTTTTTTAGATTTTATTTATTTATTGGACATAGAGAGAGATCACAAGTAGGCAGAGAGTCAGGCAGAGAGAGAGGGGGAAGCAGGCTCTCTGCTGAGCAGAGAGCCCGATGCAGGGCTTGATCCCAGGACCCTGATATCATGACCTGAGCCGAAGGCAGAGGCTTAACACACTGAGCCACCCAGGCGCCCCCCAAATCTGAATTCTGATTGGACTCTGGATTAGAGAAAGTAACTATAAAGAACATAATTGGGATAACTTGTGAAATTTGAATATGGACTGTATATCAATTACTAGTACAATACTATCGTGTTTCTTGATTGTGATACTGTTGTTGTAGTTATATAGGTGATTGTCCATGACCTTGGAGATCTATCCTAAAGGGAGTAAAATATCATGATGTCTTCAACTTATGGAAATTACTCAACAAAAGAAAGAAAAGGAAACATATATAGAAACATAAAGCAAATGTGGCAAAATGTTAATCATTGAGTTTAGGTATAGGGTATGTGGGTGTTCATTGTACTTTTTTCTCAACTTTTCTACAAGTTTGAATTAAAAAAAAAAATAGTTGAGGGAGAACAAGGTAATATAGGATTTTGAGCCTGGGTAACTAGGAGAACGTGTGCCAGGGAGTGGGAAAGCAGAGAGAAATGTTTGATTTCAGGTACACTGAATTTGAGATAACATTTAGATGGCCAATTTGAGGAGGCTATTAGAAATTTGGGTTTGGTGATCAGGGCAAGGATGTGAAAATTGATCATGGACAAGTGATACTTAAAGTCATCACAGCGGGTACTTGTTCAAGAGGGAGTAGAGAGGCAAAAGAAGGATGAGATAAACCTTGAGGAATTACAAGTGGTTGGAGTATTTTATAAATAGAGAGGTGGAAGGAAAATGAAAATAATACCATACCATGGGGTGCCCGGGTGGCTCAGTTGTTAAGCGTCTGCCTTCAGCTTGGGTCATGATCCCAGCCCATGTAGGGCTCCCTGCTCGGCGGGAAGCCTGCTTCTCCCTCTAACACTCCCTATGCTTGTGTTTCCTCTTTGCTGTGTCTCTGTGTGTCAAATAGATAAATAAAATCTTAAAAGAAAAACAAAAAAGAATACCATACCATGTCATAATAGGTGAAGGAGGGCTTTATAGAAAGAAGAAAGGGGGTTAACAAATTCTGAGATGCTGCAGACCTTAAAGGAGGGTGAAGATTTAGAAAGGTGGATGGATTTGAAGACTAAACGGTCATTTGTAGTCCTGGTAAGCAGTTTTAAGTAGTAGTTGAGTACAAGGCAGATCATAAGGAATTAGTGGCGGTAAAGGAGTGGAGGTTGTAAGGAGGTTGCAATCTAGTTTGAGTTTGGGTGGTAGGATAGAAAGATGATTCTTACTAGGATAAGGGCACAGAACTTACTTGTAGTCCAAGTGTAAGGTGCTGACCAAAGAACAGCTTATAGATGTTTAAGATCTTCAAAAGCAGACAGTGTGATCACAAGCACTTTGTGGAGTTGAAGCATTGGTACGGAGGCAGGACATTCCTTCTACGGAACCAAATGGTGGGAAGGGTAATGACAGAGAAAGATGTTGGGGACAGAACGTTCATATTGGGTAATTGCCTGTTTCTTTTAGATAATAGTGGATTATTCATTAAGAGTGAGACATGGTAGGACTAAAGGACTAGAAAATAGAAAAGATCTAAAAACAGCTATATGGAATAGCTGTTTAGAAATAGAAATAGAAAGCAACAGCAGGCGAATAAAAGGCTTTTATAGCAGTGAGGGCCCATTTTATTTCCTAACAATTTCTAGAGTTTACTTCCATTGTGTTTAACCATGCTTTGTAGTTCAGGCATTGCATCAAAAGTGGAAGATTTTGGGGGTGATTTAGCATTGGAGATAAGAAAGATGGACACATTAAAGGGAGTGCAATAATTTAGAGCAATGTTAAATGACTGTGAGGTCCAGGTTGGGCAGAAGATGTAGTAATTAGGATTAAGGCCCCTTCCCTCTAAATACAGAGGTGCTTCAAAATGTTGCCCTGATTTCTTTGCATACATTGTTTTTCTGGGTGATTACATACACCCCTATGGCTTCAGCTTTCATCTGAGGCTAACTTAACAAATCTCCATCTTTGGTTTGACTTCACCTTGAGCTGTAGACTGGAATTTCTGTAACTGTCTGTTATACATCACTGGAGCTTCCTGTAGACATTTCATAAGCAACATGTTCCAACTTGAATTTATCTCTTTTATGCCATCTTATTCTGCGTGACTTTCCTATTTTTACAAAGGGCGACACTACTCTCTCAGTTCCCAAGACTTGGAACTTTAGTCATTTGCATTTTATTTTCTCCCTTCTATCCCTAATTATTCACAAATGGTTTGGTCTCTTTCTCCTATCCATTATCTCCTTTTTCTGTCACTAACTGAGGTCAAGCGCTTGTTACTTTTAACGTAGACTGTCAGTGCTTTTAGCCCTGTTTCTTCCATTTTGACAGTGGCCACAGTGGTCTGGAAGCAGTTCTAAGTCAAGAGAACTGTGTAGAAATCTTTAATCTTTGCGGCACCTGGGTGGCTCAGTTGGTTTCGTGTCTGACTGTTGGTTTCGGCTTAGGTCATGATCTCAGAGTCGTGAGATCAAGCCCTGGGTCGGGTTCTGTGCTCAGCGCAGTCTGCTGAAGATTCTCTTTCTCCCTCTGCCCCTCCCCCGGCTCATGTGCTTGCTCACTCTTAAATAAATAACATAAAATTAAAAAAAAAAAGGAATCTTTAATCTTTAATAATCCCCTTTGGAATTACATACAGACTCTTTATACTGCTTTTGAGAGTTCTTTATTGCATAATCCAAAGAAGTTTTCTCACTTTTAGCTACAATTTTAGAATTTCTTATTCTACTTTGAATACAGTAAGCATGTTAACATCTTTGTGACTCGTCCCTATCACCACATGGTAGCCATCATTTAAGGCTGAGTTCAGAGTTCATTGACTCCATGAAACTTTCTCTTTCTCTTTTTCTTTTTTCTTTTTTCAAAAGATATTTATTTGAGAGAGAGAGAGCACAAGCAGTGGGGAGGGGTAGAGGGAGAAGCAGACACCTTGCTCACCAGGGAGCCTGATGTGGAGCTCAATTCTAGGACCCTGGGATCATGACATGAGCCAAAGGCAGATGTTTAACTGACTGAGCCACCCAGGCACCATCCATGAAACTTTTTCGATGATTACATGACTCATTTGGTATAATATGCCTGCCCCTTCATTCCTTTTTTTTTCATCTGTTTCTGATGTCCCTAAGGAGTGATGACTGTGTCATTTTAATTTTTGACTTTCCACAGTGCCTTAACATAGCATGTATTGAGTATAGTAGATTTGGGCAGGAGAACAGAGATTAGAGTATGGGAGCTTTGTGGAGGTATTTAAGAGTTAAGGAGCCTTTATGGTATAGATAAAAAAAATTGAATCCATGATCTAAAACTCCTGAAAGGTAAGGTTTTTATAGCAAGGAAAGGAGCTTATTCTTGGGAAGTGTGGAAGGGGTATAGCATGTGAGAGAAAAAAATTATGCCTGTGTAATGCATATATGCATTATCAATATCAACCTCACCATTCCACTTGCTATGAAATGAAAAGTCGAGTATACTATTATGACATGGAAGTTTGGAATACAGAATGTACCATGAATCAGCCTTTCCATTATGGTTGAGTCATCTGGGCATTGGACTTAGTTCTGGATCTCACAACTTAAGAGAAACTTACTTAAGAAAAGAAAATTGCAAGAAGATAGGAAAGTAGGACCAATTACTAAAGTTCATGGAAATGGTGATTAGTCATAATGAAGAAGGGGAAGTTAAAGGACGCTTTAAAATAGTATTCATCAGGGGTTCCCTATCAACTGCCCTTAGAGGCCAGGGCAGTAGCAAATGGTTGAAGTTCTTTTTAGAAAATCTTATACTCTCAGTGTGAAGAGGCAATACTTGGGGGTCAGGGGTGGACTAGGGTTTGTAGGAAAAACACAGGTACCCTTTTTTAGAAGGGGTAGCTGTTTCTCCCCTCTAGCTGATTGTTGTCATTTACATAATTTGTTTTAACAAAGTGTTGTGAGCCCACATTAATGCAGACCAAATAAAATACATCTTTGTGGCTGAATTTGTACATTATTAAAAAGCATGGTTTAGTTCATGGAAATAAAACTTGGTTCTTGCTTCTCTGGGTTTAAATTACAACATGGGGGTGCCTGGTTGGCTCAGTCAGTAAGCTTGTGACTCTTGATCTCGGGTTGTGAGTTCAAGCCCCATATTGGGTTTGGGGCCTATTAAAAAAAAATTATAACATGGAGATGTAGTTGGTATGTTTATAAAGAACTTGTTGAGCTGGTAAACCTGGAGAGGCATCATTCTGGGCTGGTAGTTGAAAACTATGTTACTTATCGTTGCTTTTTCTTCTTTGTCTATTATAGAGTTTAATAATATGTGCAGTAAGACTAAGTAAATATTAGGTATTAGTTTTCCTTGTTATCAATGGGGAAAAATAAGTCTTAAGATATTTTATTTTTATTTTTAATAATTTTTTAAAAAGATTTATTTATTTATTTGACAGAAAGAGACATAGAGAGAGAGGGAACACAAGCAGGGAGAGTGGGAGGGGGAGAAGCAGACTTCCTGCCAAGCAGAGAGCTGGATGTGGGGTTCGATCCCAGGACCCTGGGATCTTGACCTGAGCCGAAGGCAGACGCTTAACAACTGAGCCACCCAGATGCCCCAAGATATTTTATTTTTAAAGATTTATTTGTTTATTTTAGAGAGAAGGGGAGAGGATCTCAAGCATACTCCCCGATGAGTGTGGAGCCCGATATAGGACTCAATCCCATAACCCCTGAGATCATGACCTGAGGTGAAATCAAGAGTTGGTTGCCTAACTGACTGAGCCACCTGGGTGCCCCAAAGATATTTTAAAATAGGAAAGAAAACCTATTTTAAACTTTGAAGTTTAATTATTATGACCTGTAAGTAGAGGCATTAGAGGCATAAATGAGAGCCCTAAGGTCTTTATTGGCCTATGCTTTTTGTAAGAGAAATTATGTTAATATTTATTTACTTATTTATTTGACAGAGAGAGACAGCGAGAGAGGGAGCACAAGCAATGGGGGAGTAGGAGAGGGAGAAGCAGACTCCCCACTGAGCAAGGAGCCTGATGTGGGGCTGGATCCCAGGAGTCTGGGATCATGACCTGAGCCGAAGGCAGATGCTTAACAACTGAGCCACCCAGACGCCCCAGTGTTAGTATTTTTATAGATAATAATAATAATAACTGATAAACTGAATGTTTTAGTTCCCATGCTGAGCTTCTTATGCACTTCTGTTTAATCATTAAAACACTCTCATGGGGTGGTAACTATTAACTCTATTTTTCAGAAGAGGAAATTAGGCTTAAATAGCGTAAATAACTTATCCAAGATCACATAGCTAAACCGTGCAGGGTCTGGACTTGACTATAGGCCATCTGACTGGAGAATATGAATTCTTAATCATTAAGCTAAATTGATGATTGAAATTTAGGGAGTTAACTTGGTAGCCAAGCATTTTACTAAAAATTATACAATCTTGCACTTTAGTTTTCTTTTTGTCAGAAATCAAGTACCCAGTGGTAAGTTTTATCCATAGATGGCCTGAAGAGGGCACCACTGCAACACTGCTTCCCCACTGCTGCTGTTCTTCATACACTGAGTGATAGAAAAGCTTGGATCTTACTGCCCAATCATGGGTATAGTTGAAGAAGAGAAAAGGTGCAGTTGAAAAATTAAGATCAGCTGCAAATTTTTTATAAGTTTGAGTTGAGCATTAATATTTGTAATTTCAAATAAGATCTCATACAGTATATAAATTAGAAAATTGATGTGTATTTTGTCTTGACTGGTTGAAATAGATCTGGGATTTGGTGAATTGAGGTGGAAAATGTGTAAATTGAAAGAAAATCAGGAATAGTTACAAAAAAAAAAGGAAGAGCTACCAGCTTATTATTAGTCTAGGTCATATTTTTGAGGCCTTTGCTTCTCTGTGTTAACTGTGAATGTATAATAAGGAAAAATATTTCAGTGTTATAATATATTTCTCAGAAGAGGTAATAATAGCTCACACATGTTTATTCCTGCTGTGTATGTCAGGTATTGTGCTGTTTCTTTACACAGTTGAACTCATTTAATCATTATAACATCCATATGAAATAGGTCCTTTTGTTATCCTTATTTTACAAATGAGGAAACTCAGACACACGGAGGTTATGTAACTTCTCTTCCTCAAAGTCATACAGGCAGTAAGTGGCTGAGTAAAGAATTGAGCTGATGCACTCTGTCTCCAAACTCCAAATTCTTATTCCCAGTGCTGTTGTCTCCCTTCATTGTCCAGTTTTTCAAGTTTTTTGAATTTGAAAAAACATAATAAAATTGATTTTCCTTTATTCAGGAGAGGTTATGGCACGTCTGTGGCAATACCAGACTAGAATTTTCGAAAGATATAAATCCCAGTCTCCTATTTGTTACGTAGTTGCTGATCTCTGAAAATTACTTATTTGTTTTAGATTTTTTATATTTACTTATAAATGAGAACTTGAGTATCAGGTGAAAAATTTAAAAATCCACATAGAAAATCTTTCAGAAAACTTTTTTCTTGCTACAATAGATTTCACTATTAGTGGTTTGGATTACCAAAGTCATCCTACCAACATAGTTTTTATTAAAATAGAAGTTAGGAATTTTCCTTAACTCTTGTTAATTACTTAGAACCTACAGAGATCAATTAAAATGACTTGAATGAAAATGATAAGCATAGTTTATTTATTTTTT
Source organism: Lontra canadensis (assembly GCF_010015895.1). Classification (NCBI taxonomy): domain Eukaryota; kingdom Metazoa; phylum Chordata; class Mammalia; order Carnivora; family Mustelidae; genus Lontra; species Lontra canadensis. The sequence goes on from NW_022631036.1 coordinate 12,437,232, forward strand.
TAAAAGATTTTATTTATTTATTTGAGAGAGAGAGAAAGCACGAGAAAGGGGAGGGCCAGAGAGAGAAGCAGACTTCCTACTGAGCAGGGAGACTGATGTGGAACTCGATGCAGGACTCCAGGATCATGTCCTGAGCTGAAGGCAGTCGCTTAACCAACTGAACCACCCAGGTGCCCAGCATAGTTTATTTAAAAAATACTGTAAATATGCTTCCTTCCAGCTGGCATGTCTGTTAAAATATGTGCAATTTCTTTGTTTTTATTTTTTTTTAAAGATTTTATTTATTTGAGAGAGAGCATATGAACAGGAGGAGAAACAATGGGGCGGGGGAGAGGGAGAAAGAATCTCTTAAACAGATTCCTCACTGAGCACAGAACCGGACATGGGGCTCAATGCCGAGACTCAGGAGACCATGACCTGGGTGGAAACCACTCAGAGAGTTCAAGAGAATTCAAGAGTCAAATGCTCAATCGACTGAGCCACACAGGCACCCCAAAATATGTGCAATTTCAATTTTACTTAGTAGTCAGGCAGCAGTAATCTCACCAAGACATGTATTTACTCCTTAGTAGTGATAAAGCTCCAATATATTCAAGACAAATGAACACTTTACTACTGTAAAGATTAAATTGGTTACATAGCTATTCCGATTCTGTAGTGCAAATCTGGTGGTGACCCCTTGGGGCCGTGCACGCTCCACAGGTTAATGGACATGGTTCACAGCAAACCTGTCCCCAACTTCAGATGCCAGCTGCAAGTGGGATCCCTGCACTTCTGACCAACTAGCTACAAATTGTGTGTGTGTGTGTTTGGGGGTTATTAGTGCTCCCCACACTTCCCCCCACCTCATGTTTGACAACTCCCTAGAACAACTCACAGAAGCACTGTATTTATGATCACAGTTTTATTACAAAGATTGCAAATAAAGACCAGCAAAGAGATCGCACAGAATGAGATCTAGGAGGGCTCCAGATACAGAGCTTCTGTGTTCTTTCTCCACGGAATGAGAATGTGTTATCCTCCTAGCATACTGATGAATCTGTTAGATAGGAAGCTCCACTGAGCATTGGTATCCAGAGTTTGTTCCTTTACTACCAAGCCTGATTGATTGAATCTCCAGTTCCCTTCCTCTTCTTTTCCTTCCCTTGACCTCACTTTCCCTCCCTAAAGGTCAGGCTATCTTAAGTCCCCAGCCCTTTGATCACATGTTGATCTTTCTGGTGACTGGCCCCCATCCTGATTCATCTCATCTTAAAGCCTGAACTCAGGTGTGATCGGAGGGGCTCATGAATAATAAGACACTATTAGGACATTCCAAGGATGTAGAGACTTTCTCAGAAGAGCCAGGGGCAAAGGCCAGTCAGATTATTTTTACAATAGGAGCATGGGCATTAGTTTGCTTACAATGATTCCTTGTCTGTTGCAAACATTTGCTTTTACATTTTAAGGGACGTTTTAATCATAGCAAGTATCTTTCTTTTCCTCTAGGAGTCTGGAGCACCTATTCTTACAGATGATGTTAGTTTACAAGTGTTTATGGATCACTTGAAGAAACTTGCTGTGTCAAGTGCTGCTTGAAGTGCTAAACATATTAAGGACACTTAAGAGGATGAAATAATATTTCAATTTCCTTTTTTTCCTTTTTCATTTTATCTGTGGAAACCAACAGAGGTATCTCTCTAGACTCTATGGTTTAAGACAACATGTGGAAAAATGTTCACATTTGTAGATTAAGCTGGAATATAAGAGCAATAAGAATAAATTTATTTTGCTTGCCACAGTATTATGACTGGGTTTAGAAATCTGAGATCTTTATAACTTAATTATGTTAAAGAGTAAAAATAGAGTTGGCCTTGTACTACAGAGATAGAACTCATTTGTGTATTGCAGAAAAATCCAAAGTGGCACTGAATGTCCTTGCTGATTTTTTGAAAACTTGTTTCTTGGTTTTAACCAGAAAGTAAACAAAATCATCAACAGTAATGATAAATGCGAACATTTTTGCCTGTTTATTGAAATATATCTGTGATTTTCAAGCACTTATGCATATACTTTTTCTGTACTTATTCTGTTAAGGCAGATTTATTTTTATGATGATTTGTTTAGGAATTATTTGACTTTATATAAGGTAATTTTCATGAAGATAATTTAATGTTTTTGGTCATTTGGAAAAATAGTTTAGAGATGAAAAGATGAAAAGTTTCTGGGGTAACAGTTCCATAACTGACAAAAAATGTGGAATTCCCATAAAGTACCCAACTTACATGATTAAACATGATAATTTTTTAAAGAAGGGTGATTGAAAATAAACCATTTTGTCATAATGCATTTTAGGAAGTCTGCAGTAAAATAACTGTTGTCACTACTAAACCAAAATTGATTTTTACTGCATGGTTATGTTGTTTCCCCTTGTTTTTCTGAGGTAAATTTTACATTATATCCTACAGTATTTTAACACTATTTTGGGAGTTTACATATTACTTCTTATTTTTGCTTCCATTTTGTGAAATGTGTTAAGTTGTTCTCATTGAAACAGTATTATATTTTGTTGAATGATATCATGTGATGCTCAGTTTTATTTTGATTTATTCATTAGTATCATTCACTTTTACCTTTTAAAGTTTACTTGTAGCAAATGTTTACATTGCTAAAGCCAGATGTTTGACAATGAAATTTATATCAAGTACTGCAAATAAAAGGTGGTGCTATGATAAATGCTTAGAAGGACAGTTTGATGATTGTACTTGCATGAACACAATCATATGATAAAACAGAAACTTAAAAAAATGTTTATATATTATATTCAATTAAATAAATTGCTCTGTTCCATTTTATTTGATTTGAACTCTGCTAGGCCTAAATACCAATAAAATATAATTTTTCTGTGTTTTCCTGCTTATTTCGAAGTCTAGTAAAGCCTGAGAAGCCTAATGTGGAATTAGAGCAGTTATAAAACCTGCTATGAATAGATTACAAAGTGTTCATTTTTTTTTAAATGGCAGCTTTATTGAGATATAATTCACATACCACATAGTTCACCCATTTAAAGTGTACAGCTCAGTCGTTTTTGGAACACTCAGAGTTGTGTGATCATCACCACAATCAATTTTAGAGCATTTTTATCTTCCCCAAAGTAGTTGTTTTTGCTATAAGGAAATTGTGTTTTGGAGTTAGCATATTTTGAATTGAATTAAGCCCCCGTGATGGTGATACATGTTTAATTTGCGTGGCCCCTTAATTTACGCTCTTTAAGAACACATTGCTATTCTTGAGTGATAAGTCAGTACTTGCCCCCACACTGTGCTTTCCTTGCAAATCAATTACAGCTGAAGCTGCTAAAGTACCTCTGTATTTAAGGATAAGGAGGAACAAATAGAGCATCATACCCTTTTAACTTACCCTTTGAAAGAAAGCACCTGAGATCTTTGTGTATAATTTAGCTATTACTAAATTGCTAACTATTTAGATTGTTGAAGAAAGAAATGTTTAACCCTTTTAATGAAATTTAGAGTGGATAAAGAATATTTGCTAAATTGTTAGCGGCCCTGAGAAGCTTTGGTATGTCCACAACTATTTTGGAATTCACTGTTGAACCTACTACCCCTAGTGGCCTTATTTCTAAAAGCAACTTTAGACGTCATCTGTGTACACTTATATTTTGTTATAACAAGATAAAATTATTCTTTTATTGGCTGATTCCAAAAGTGAGCTGATATTTTCTCTATCCAGTGCCCTACTTGATAAACTTCCCTCTTACATTCCCTAACCCATGGACTGCACTTAATGAATGCTTCTTGTTCTGTCCAGGCCAGAAACCACTGAATCATTTTCAGTTCTTACTCTTTACAACATCTTTAATGACCAGACTCTACCAGTTCTGCCTCTCTAACATCTCCCTGTTGTATTTGCTGTTTTTAATTTTACTGCTCTTCTACCTTCATCAGATCGCACGTGGTTGGTACAACAGCCTTCTAACCAGTGTGTTTTCCCCAGTCTCCTCCAGCCCTCTCTTCAATTCACTGAAATACAGATCTGATTATGTCATTCCCTTTGCCCTCATAGTGAAATCCAGACACTTTGACATGGTAGCATTGGATACTACCAAATCAATCGGATCTTCGATCTCACTTAGAAAATTAGCACAAAGGACACAGTTGAAAAGGTATAGTATTGGAGAGGGGTCTCTAGTTCTACCTAAGCATTAGTCTTAGGTGTGGCATTTGGGATTTAATACAGTGAAAAAAGCAAATGCATTCTTCACTGGCTGTTACAAATTAAATGCTGTGGCTTATTGCACTTGATTTTATTTTATTTTATTTATTTATTTATTTATTTATTTTTAAAGATTTTATTTATTTACTTGATAGAGATCACAAGTAGATGGAGAGTCAGGCAGAGAGAGAGAGAGAGAGAGAGAGGGAAGCAGGCTTCTTGCTGAGCAGAGAGCCCGATGCGGGACTCGATCCCAGGACCCTGAGATCATGACCTGAGCTGAAGGCAGCAGCTTAACCCACTGAGCCACTCAGGCGCCCCTTGATTTTATTTTAAATGAAAATAATTATTCAGTTACTTTTCAAACACTACCAACAAATTAGGATTATTTGCTTTCTAATCCCTATATTTGCATTTTTATTTTCATTTTCCATTTTTCCAATATATATGCATACATTTTGTACTTTTATGTGTTTGATTTGTATTCATCTTGAGCATTTTATCAGGTAATTCAGATGTTTCTCTTGTTTGCTTTTTAATAGCTTACCTTATGAAATTAAAACATTTTCCTTATGTTCATTCTTCCATTCTTTAATAGGGAAACAAACTTTGGTCTAGGCTTAGTATATTAATACCTGGTGAATATAATAATCGGTATGCAATACTAGATATGGAATAATGAAGTCACATTACTAAATAAATTCAGAATTTTTTTCTTCCCCATCTATGGATTATACTGACATAAAGCCCAATTATTTGGGTTGCGAATGTGACACTGGGGAAGTTTTTCCTCTAAGGAAACATTAAAAAAGCCCCAAAAAACTAAAATGTCTAAGCATTTGAAAGAAGTGTTAATTTTAGACTTTGTTAAATCAACATAGAATTAGCTATGTATTTTTGTCTTTTTATTATTACATTTTTTTTTTAAGATTTTATTTATCAGAGAGAGAGAACACAGCAGGGGGAGTGGCAAGCAGAGGGAAAAGGAGGCTCCCCACTGGGCAGGGAGCCCAATGCGGGACTCCATCTCGGGACTCTGGGATCATGACCTGAGCAGAAGGCAGACACTTAACTAAGCCACCCAGGTGCCCCTAGCTTTTTTTTTTTTTTTAAGATTTTATTTATTTGACAGACAACCAGAGAGGGAACGCAAGCAGGGGGACTGGGAGAGGGAGAAGCAAGCTTCCACAGAATAGGGAGCCGGACATTGGGCTCGATCCCAGTACCCTGGGCAGATGCTTAATGATTGAGCCATCCAGGCGCCCTCCTAGCTATGTATTTTTAAAAGTTAAGGATAACAAAGATCAAACCGGGATATAAAACTTTCAGACCTGAATATATAACTTCCAAACCTGTGGAGGAAAAGAAGCGATAAAAGCAATCTCATAAAAAAAAAAAAAAGCAAAAAAGGTGAAAAAGGCAGCAAAAGAAAAGCATGGTAAATAAGAGACATAAAAAAGAAAAAATGAGGGGTGCCCAAATGGCTCAGTCGTTAAGCATCTGCTTTCAGCTTAGGTCATGATCCCAGGGTCTGGGATCGAACCCCACATTGAGCTCTTTGCTTGGCGGGAAGCTCGCTTCTCCCTCTCCCACTCCCCCTGCTTGTGTTCCTGCTCTCACTTCTCTCTCTCTGTCAAACAAAGAAAATCTTAAAAAAAAACACCCGAATTAATACTTTTTATTTATTTTTAAAGATTTTATTTGTCAGAGAGAGAGAGAAAGAGAGAGACAGCATGTGCACAAGCAGGCAGAGAGGCAGGCAGAGGCAGAGAGAAGCAGGCTCCCTGTGGGACTAGATCACAGGACCCTGGGATCATGACCTGAGCCAAAGGCAGCTGCTTAACCGATTGAGCCACCCAGGCATCCTGGATTAATACTTTTTTAAGTGTATTTTATGGAAATTGAGAATATTTAATGGTCTTTCACTGTAATGAACAAAATCATATGTAGTATTTTGAACCTTCTGTAAATTTGTCTTAAGATTTCATAAAAATTGATCTGTTCATGTATCCATGCTTTACTGAGTATAGTCAGACTTGTCCGTCTTTTTTCACAGTTGATTGTGAAGAATACATTTCAAAAGCTTTTTTTTCATTTGAAGCAAAAGATACACAAATAGGAAAATGCTCAAAGGTAGGTTTGATATATTCATAAACTATTTTCACAAATTTCATGAATTCCTAAATTCTTAAAACTTTCTTCAAAACTGATGCTAGCGGCTTTCAAAAAGCTTCTTAATAGAAAGATTTCCACTGCGATATATAAACTAGACAATTCAAGATAAATTCCTATTATGTTTGATAAAACCCTCCAAAGTCTTGCAAAAATGAGTGCAAATGGCTGAATGATGGTGCACATTGGCATTATTTGATCAATTGGTTTTGAAAAAATGTTCAGTTATAGATCAAGACATTTGAATATTGCTGTTTTAATTTCTTCTGGCCATGTAAAACAAACATCTTATGTTACTTTACATGCGTTCTTTGAAATTTGATTCTTCAGTGTAAATGTCTATTCCCTTACATTTTGTTATTGCATATTTAATTGCCATCTCTACAGTTTCTATGTGCTGATCTAAAGCTTAGTGTCTTACTATACATTTACAAGCCTGATTTAGACTGCATCTACTTTGAGTTTTGATTAACCTCATCTAAAACTTTACACCAAGAGAAATCTCTAAATTTTGCCACTGATTTAATGGTTTATTTTCCTGTTGGTCTTTTAGTTTAAAAAAAAAAAAAAACAACCAGCAGTTAAAAAGAAAATTTGGCTTGTAAAGATATTCAAATTCAGTAAAAGATTCCATGCAGGCACTACAAATGTGCACTTGGAAAAATTACACTTCAAAGTTCACACTCTGTTTTGCTATTTTAACTCCACAAACAAAAACTCCCAAGTTTAGATTGAGAGAATTGTTTCTTCGTCTTTGTGATTACTAGGCTAGTGTGGTTTACTTGAACCTATTGTTTAAGCAGTGGGATATTTACTACCATGGGTATTGAAGAAATAAACTCTCCCCACCCCCACCTAGGGAGCTGAAATGATTCAAAATGTGTTATTAACTTACCCTCCAATTTTAAGGGTGTCTGTGTATGTTGGGACTGGACTCTCTCTAACTGGAAGTTCTCTGAATTAAGTTCCATACAGAACACAATGTTTATTAAAGGATCAGTAATAAAAATGTGCTAATTGGAAGGTTACAAACATGTTAAAACTCAGCAGTAGCCATAGCAAATGTACAGATTTTTTTTTTTCTTCCCAAGTTTTTAGATTTTAGATTTTAGGCCAATAAAAGCCTTTTTTCAGCTTGGAGTATTTTGTCACTGACATTATTTGTAATTGCTGGCATAGAATGATAAAACTGTCTTTGTTACACCACTGTGTTTGGAAACTAAACAATAAAGTTTGATTTACTCATGAATTAAATAAGAAATTTCAGTGATTATAAAATATTTAGAACTGAAAAATAAAAATGCTATGTATCAAAACTTGTGGTATGGGAAAAAAGGTTATTAGAGGGATATATGTTATTTTAAATGCAACCAGAGAAAAAGGATTGGAAATAAACTTTGCATTCAATTCAAGAAAATAAAGAACAACAAATCTAAAAAAAGAAGAAGAAAGGAAATAATGATATCTGATTTTTAATGAGAAAACAATACAAAAATCAATGGAGATTTTCCATAAAACAAAAGAGAAAAGCTTTAAAGTGTTAAGCCCATTTTTAAAGCTGAGAAGGAAATTGAGTATCTGCTCATCCTCTGAATAGTAAAATGGTATTTTTTTAAAAAATGGAAGTCTTGGGGCGCCTGGGTGGCTCAGTGGGTTAAAGCCTCTGCCTTTGGCTCAGGTCATGATCCCAGGGTCCTGGGATCGAGCCCCGCATCGGGCTCTCTGCTCTGCGGAGGGCCTGCTTCCTCCTCTCTCTCTGCCTGCCTCCCTGCCTGCTTGTGATCTCTCTCTGTCAAATGAATAAATAAAATCTTAAAAAAAAAAAAAAATGGAAGTCTTAATAATCCTTTAAAAAATTTTGTTCAGGCCAATTAAGAAGTGTAATTGTTTAGTTGTTTAATGACCAAGCCATCTAAAATTTTTCCTCCAGTGAATCTCAGGGAAGATTAGATGTTACAATCATGTGTTTACTACTCAGAAATGTAGAAGTAGTTTCAAACTAGAGAAATTGTGGAATCTTGGAGTTCAGAGTCCATTGACGTCAAGCCCTATCTCTTCAAGCAATTTAAGAATTCCCTGTCACTGTTCTGCATGGTTGATCATCTGACCTCTGTATACAGAACACTTTCAATGACAAGTAAAACAAGATGGCTGTAAATTGCTGAATGCTACAGATGACTTAACCCTTTTAGAGAAAAGATAATGTTAGTGAATTGGGAAGGAATAACATGCCACCTACCAAAATAAGCCCTGACCAGAATTTGATGGAGAACTTTTAAATCTGTTTTACACAACACATTCTGAGGGATGATAATCATTGACCTACAAAGCCATCTGGCACTCTCTGATACTGTCATTAAAAGAAAGCGGGCAGCCCATAATGCAGGAGGTGTTTGCCAATTTAGAAAAACACTTCCAAGCAGGACATCGTGCACTCACTTTCTAACAGAGCATTGTGTATTTTCCAACTGCAATAGCAAGAGTATTTAGGTAAAGAAGCGTGCATTGCAGAGACAAGTGGTGTGAATCTGTTTCCTATAGGAAATGTGGCTTGCTCTGCTGGGGAAAATGCTGTTCTCAGATCTGTGTCAAGATCTCATTCAGCTGCCTCACCAGAGTGAAGCAGCCGCAGAATGATCCTTATGTAGTTGCTTAACCTGTTCTGGGGACTGCACTATTTGTTTTGGCAAAGTAAGGGAGATCCATAAAATCAACAATTTTTCTAGGGGCTAGAGATTTTTCTAAGAGAAACAAATCTGGAGATTACCTTTGAGTTACAGTCAGGATGTCATTTTGAAGTGATAAGTCTACTGATTAAAGACCCTCCAAAAGTGAAGGATCACATTTCACTTTATTGAGTGCATTAGAGCAGATAGTTCCTGCCTTCGAGGAAGTGTAAAAATAACTTAATCTGCAAAGGTTTAAAAATTAATCTCCATAAAGTCCCTGTGAGATGCTGATAGGTCAAATAGTTTGCATGTTTGAAAACATTTATGAAGAAGGAAAATTCAACAGAGATGAATCCCTGAGCAGTACTTCTCAAACTTGAATACGCATAGGAATCACCTACAGATGGTCATTGAATCGAGATTTTGAAGTAGGTCTGAGATGGGGTCTGAGATTTTGCATTTCTAGCAAGTTCCCCAGGTTACCAGTGCTGCTTTCTGGACCACAATTTAAATAGCAAGTTCTGCTAAAAGCAACATTTTCACCATGTGTTGGGACTTCCATACAAAGAAACCCAACAGTCGGTTGGAAATGTGCATTCTGGAATCAGGAAACAGGTCTGGGAACCATAAGCCTAGAATTGATAGCTGAAGCTAGGAGATTAGATGAAGTCGCTTTTATTAATTATTTACTAAGTGCTAACAAGGTATATAGGGAGCACATCAGACAGTCTTCCTCAGCTGAGTGCGGATTATGCCATCATGTATGGTCTCTTGCAGTGTTTAATTCTAAAATTCTATTTTTAATGAGAATATTAAGCCAACTGATTTATCAAATATATCTTTTTCAGCAAGGAAGTATTTCTATTAAAAAGGCTATCAGGTTACTAAAATATTAATAGTAGTACAATATCATATGATCAAAGAGAATGTTTTCGTTGAATCCTGAGTTTTGATAATACCCAGAATTAGGTTCTGTATTTTAAGAGGGGTTTTGAAAAAAATCAGATCCTGACTAATATACTATGAAATGGTTTAATTAACAACTGGCTTTAATTATTATTATTTAAAAAAAAAAAGGTTTATTTATTAATTCATTTGACAGAGAGATAGCACAAGTAGGCAGAGAGGCAGGCAGAGAGAGAGAGGAGGAAGCAGGCTCTCCACTGAGCAGGGAGCCCGAGGTGGGGCTAGATCCCAGGACCCTAGGATCATGACCTGAGCTGAAGACAGCCGCTTAACCGACTGAGCCACCCAAAAGCCTAGCCTTTAATTATCTTAAGAAGATACATCCCATTTTTTTTTATGACCATGAAATAGACTGCCAAGGCCTGTTATGAAATATTCTTAATTAGGTATGTTTATTAGTTGCTTAGAGAAACATTATGGATTAGGGTAGACACGGATCTTCCTAGAATTAGAAAAATAAATTTTGACAGCCTGAGCAGACTTTAGACCAACGGGCTACTGATTCATGTGTGTTGTGTCTTCTCATCTGCTTATATATTTATAGTGAGTCTTTTCAATTATGTTTACTTATTGAGTGTCACACACGCTTTTGACATGGCTTGTTGTAAATGACTCTAATGATTAGCTTCTATTTGGAGTCTAAAGTCCAGCACGGTTTCAGGGAGCTGATGTTTCATTATTGCCGGTCCTCTGGCTGGAACATTCACGGCACCCACTGTGCTTACTCAGCTTCTACTGGTGACACCTGCATCTGCTTCTCCATCTGCACCTTGCAGTTCTGAGTCGCTATTGTTAGCTGTCTGTAAAACTTAAGAATCTGAATGTACCTAGTACACTTAAGAATCTGAGTGTACCTAATGCACTCAATCCAGTTAGCTGGATTGAAAAAAAAAGTCTCCACTTCTCTGCAGAACCTTCCATAAAATAACAGCTCTGTGGAATGATGTGGGGATTTCTTATGATTAAGTAGATGATGAGGCCGTGATTGTCAAACAGATATATTTAAATATGTCCATAGAATACTTTTATTTATTAAGGACATAATCACAAAACACGTTTAATAATGATGTAGCTATGATATGTGTTCTATAAAGCTCTGTTTCTGTCATAGATGTTAAAACCCATTTTTATAAAGAAAACCTAAAGTTACCACTCCAGAGGAAGAAAATCAAATCCTTACCGTAGTACTGGAGACACGTCAATCATCACGCCCGCTACATTCAGGATGCCTTCCCGGTGGCAGCCTTCTGCTGAGCTAAGCAGCCAGCCCCAGTCTCTTTCCTAAGCAAAGAGATGGGATCAAATTTTCTAAAGGCACCTAAACCACGGACTGGCTGGTGAGCTATGAAGTGAGTTGGCGTGAAAAACTTCCCTCTGTAAGGATAACGGTAACTAACTAGACCAATTATACTCTTCTCCTTTAAAAGCTGATTAGAAAACTCCAGAGAACAGCAGCCATTCTGTAATGAGAGAAAAAATGATAGAGAAGAAACAAGAAGTGGAAGAGGCACATTGACAGTGGAACATTAGGGCAAAGATTCATTGAACTCTGGCTAGGAAATTGTTCCTAGATTGCCTTGAATCCTGTGCAATGGCTATTTCTGGAATCCTTTCACCCTGGTTGCCAAATGTGCCCTTACAACAAATCACCACTATTTAAGAATTAAATTAGATGAAACAAAGATCACGGTAGCCACAGTGATTTACATTTTGGAGCTGATATTGCAAAGAATAGGGATTCAGTATTCCTGAAACTCATCAGACGAAGCAAGAGTATGGCACATTGGACACAGTCCCAGAAGATGCAATATTTTATCTGTCCTGGTTTAGGTATCTAACACTACCCAGCAGGATTCCTAACTTACAGCTTTCTGACAACAGAAGCCTTAGTATCAATGAGTAATGGGAGTTACATATGATTCACTCCACATCTTTGTAACTAGTGCATTGAATGAGTAGGATTGTGAGCCATAAATATGAAAGCTATTGTATTTTGTCTCTGTCCCTTTAAAGTTGTACAACGTATGTACTTTCCCACCCCTCAGCCCCTTGTTGGAGACTGATCATTTTGGGGTGACTCTCACCAAATAGACTCAAAGATCACTCTAAGCCATAGACATAGCCCCACTTACTAGTGACCAGGTCGTATGCTAGGTGGGAAATATGTATCACCTCATTTATATTTCTGCCTGATGGCCTTACAGTTCCCTTTGGAACCTGCTGTCTATGTTATCTTGACATCTTAGTCCAAGCCACTCACCGCATACTTATCCATAAGAAGGGCGCGAGCGGTATACGCACAGAGAATCCCATGGTCAGTCTCTGGTTCTTCTCTCACAGATAGTTCTTCATCAGCATGTGTTGGAAATAGTTCTGTTTTCTGACACATTCTTTGCCCAGACTTTCTCCCGGGTCCCACCCACTCAACTCTTCCTCCACAGTCTGTTTCGTGATATATAAGTTCTGACTGTAGAACCTTTATTCCTACTTACAGGAATTGCTTATAAACTGCTCAGAGTAAACCTTAAGCTCTGAATCTTCACCAACCATTTCTTATGAAAAACTACGCTGGCCTCTAAAACTCGGCACAAAGCCATCAGCCTGCTTTTCTTCTTAATGAGAATGGTGGTGACACAACGCAGCAGCTTTCTGTAGAATGTTGTGCGGTTATGTTCTTTTCTGCGTGTTGGGTCTGTCCTGCTGGGTGGGGATTCCTTGTGGGCTGGAACCCTGGGAAGTGTATTTGGTGACGAGAGTCCCTCCCTGCCTGGAGTCAGGACTAAGAATGGATACTCCTTCTCACAACTCTATGACACCTTGTGTAGCATCAGTGTTTCTTGGCAGTTGTAGCTAAAAAATAGCTCAGAGATATTACCATTCAATCACTTTATATGCAATAGTATGTAGGTTACCTAAGTCCTCAGAGACTAGAAATAGAAATGATTTATAGAGCAGTGCTTTGTGCTAAAAATACCAGTTGCTGATGATTCTAGAAAGTTAGAAATAGAACTAACCTGCCAGTCAGATATCTTCAGGGAGGAAGACATATTTAGTCATTTATCCTATCAATGAAAGATTTGCTATGTGTTCGATGACTCATATAGTAGAGTATATTTGTCATTTATTTCTGAATCCTGCAATTTTACAAAATTAATAAACTTGTATTTCTAGCCAATAAATTTTAGAAGGATGTGAAACAATCCTTCTAAATCATGAGATCGAGTTCTCTTTTGGCCTCTGCCCTCAGCTGGGAGTGTGCTTCAGAGATTCTCTCTCCTTCTGCTCCTCCCCTTGCTCCTGTTCTTTATCTTTCTCTAAAATAAATAAATAAAATCTAAAAAAAAAAAACTTGTCAAGAAACAAAAGGAGTGCGCACGTATTGCATGGAGCACTGGGTGTGGTTCATAAACATTGAATATTGGAACACTGAAAAAAAATTTCTAGACATGCAAAAAAAAATTATTCGGTGCTTTTTTTTTTCTGTTGAGGAATGTGTTATTACATTTCTCTATTATTTTCATTTTCTACTTATTCATGAAATTGCTGAACTAGCTCTTGAATTGAGTGAACATTTTAATTCACACTGAGTTTTTATGTTAATCTTCCAGTGAACAAAGAAGAGAATCACTAAAGGAAGAAATAAATAATAATATAATAAAAATAGCAAAGAGAGCATTTCAGAGAAACAGGTTAGGAAATGCTAAGGATAAAATAAATTTCAATCAAGATGACTACAGCTTGAAGGCCCTAACACCTTTTCACCTCAGGGGGGCAGTAGCTACTACATAACTGGAAACTCAAATACTGTTTTCAGTATCTTTCTCTTCCAACTTCAATTCTGAACTTTTCTAATTTTTATGTGACTCTTTTTTCTATCAACACCCATGCTTTAGTATTTGTTTTTTGAAACCTAATCCCTATTACTGTCTGAAATAATTGGACCCTAAAAGAAAAACATAGTTTGTTGAAAGGGTACAAAATTGGAGAGTATGACTTTAATTCCACATCATGCATGACAAGCTTTCAAAATCTGAGTTCTCAGAAGAAAATTATAAATACATGACTTTTTTATTTGTTCTGTAAATCAATTATCTTAAAAGCAGCAATTGTGATACAATAAGAGAGGCTGGGTTGGGATTTTGAGGTCACGGGTCACGTATCATCCTGGCATCTCTAGATTTGATCACGTTTTTTTTTTTCTTTTAAAGATTTGTTTATTTTAGGGAGAGAATGCATTGGGAGGGGGGCAGAGGAAGAGGAAGAGAGAATCTTAAGCAGACTCCACACTGAGCTCAGGGCCTAATGCTAGACTCCATCTCACGATCCTGAGATCATGACCTGAGCCGAAATCAAGAGTCGGTACTTAAAAACTGAGCCACCCAGGTACCCCGTCTCTTGACAACTTTTGTTTCACATCCTTCTAAAATCAAGTTACCTACCTCATATAGTGTTGTGTGAGGAATAAATGATTGAGGGCTTGTAACATGCAGAGTCAGGCCTCCCATGACAATGATGACAGCCAACAATTGCAGGGCATTTAGTAAGTGCCAGGCAGTGTTCTTTTTTTTCCTTTCCTTAAAGGTTTTATTTATTTTTTTGAGAGAGAGAGAGAGACTGTGGGAGTGTGAATGAGCGTGCATGAGTGTGCACGAGTGTGCATGAACCAGGGAGAGGAAGAGGGAGAGGGAACAGCAGACTCCCCACTGAGTGCAGAGCCCTGTGGGGCTCTTCCCAGAACTTCGAGATCTTGACTTGAGCAGAAGTCAGGTGTTTAAGGGACTGAGCCCCTCAGGTGCCCCCCAGGCAGTGTTCTTTGTGCTAAGGATAACCTCTAAGACAGGCACTATTATAATTCCCAGTTTGTCAAAGGGGAAACTAAGGCACAGAGTGGTTAACCAACTTACTCACGATCACATTGCTGCTGAGAGGTAGACTAGAGATGTACGTCCAGAGAGTTTGCTCCAGAATCCATGCTCCTTCTTTGTTCGGTTCCCTGAGGGTGGTTAAAATTCCTGTGGAGCTTTGTAGTGGTCCAGAGATCAGGGAAGTATGTTGGTAGAGGTCATTGGGAGGATGTGACCTCCAGTTGACCTGTGAGCTAGCCCCAGGCAATTGGAGGCTCCTCCTCCTCCTTGTCCTTATAATGTGGATTTCTCCCGCCATTCTCTCTTTTGGGCCGGTTTCTGTAACACAGCCTTGATTGGTGTTAACTGAACCCAGTTAAGGCGGTTGTAGAAACTTAAAAGATTCTGGCGAGTGGGTGCAGAGATCTCCTTGGCTCGCGACCGCTGGAGACGAGCTTCCTAAGTAAGTTCTCTTGCTTATTATAAGGGCCACTTCCCTAGCTGGAGTGGCCTGCCTCTTTTTTCAGTCTCTCCTTGCCCTCGGTGTACTGGGGCAAGTTTACAAACCCCGCAAACGGTCATTTGGTCGCCACTGACTTCTGGCTGGAAGGCAGTCCCATCTGTTCTTTGGCCCTCTGCCTTTTCCTCGCTGGGTGTCGCTCCTGTACTTCTGGGCTGTTTCTCTTGGTGATGCTCCGGGAAAGTCCAGCTGTGACCCCTTGCCGATCAGGCTCCCTCCCACACCTGCTCACACTGGTCCTCCTGGCCGTCCCAAAGCCAGCCAGTCCGCACTGGCCACTGGCTGCAGGCCATTGCCGCTCTAAGCGGAGATGACCTCTTGCTCAGGTGCTGATTTTCAAGCACCTTCTGCACCTCCCTGCCTGAACCCCGGTTGGTACACCTGAGCAGGACTGAAGCTCTGTTCTCTCAGGCCTTCTCCACACGCCTATCTACTTTACTGTAATCACCTGTAGAATAGAACAAAGACTTGAGGCTTTTTTGAGTGGGGATTTATACTTACTTGGATCTCTAATACTTATACCTTCCACCAAGCACATTGGTGCTGGGCTGAGAGCCAAGGCTTCCCATTCATGTCTTAAATCTCCCTCTTTTACTACTACCCATCTCCTACTTTCCACTTCCTCGATTCCGAAGCTCCTGATTTCCTTTTTTTTTTTCTTTTTAAGATTTTATTTATTTTTGTGCACACGCGAGGGAGAGAGAGAGAGAGTGGGCATGCAAACGTACACGCAGGAGCTGTGGTGGGGGGTTGGAGTGGTGGGAAGGGGCAGAAGGGGAAGCAGACTCCCCGCTGAGCGGGGAACCCAATGTGGAACTTGATCCCAGCACCCTGAGATTATGACCTGAGCCAGCAGACGCTTAACCGACTGAGCCACCCACGTGCCCCGATTTTGCTATTTTTAATGGAAATATAGTCTATTTCCCCCACTATCGCAGCCATCAGTGTTGTCAGGCCCAATGAGAGTATAACAGCATATTCCCGGGCCCTGGTACTATGTCAGACATGTGTAGCAAAGAGAATGTTGGGACCTGCAAGAAACTCTAACAAGAAATTCTCTAGCAAGACTGTAGGGGCTCATTTCATTTGGGTAATTTCTGCTCCCAATTAATACCCTGGGAAAATAGAGTAGATAAAACTGGTGAGATAGACGGGGGTCCGATCCAGAAGGGCAATATATGATCAGAGCAGAAAAGTCTGAAGGGTGGTAAGGCTGGATGTAATCAACAGAGGGGCACATGGAAGGACTTGTGGTCATCTAGGCAAGACCGGTGATGCTTGGAGGAGGGTAGTGGAAGTAGTAGGACTACCTGGAGATCGGTGCGGGAGGGAGAGGAGACAGACAGCCTGTGCCTGGAGGTATCTCACTGTACCTGGAGGTAGCTAGAAAATTCACCTGTGTTCTTTATTTTTTAACAACTTTATTGAGGTATGTTTGATATATAAAAATTGCATGTGTTTAAGGGGTACAACTTGATGTTTCGATATATGTACACCTTGTAAAAAAACCATCACAACCCAGCTAAATAACTTACCCATCATCTCTACGTAATTACCATTTTCTATTTGTGTGTGTGGTGAAAGATTTAAATTGAGATCTATCCTCTTAGCAAATTTCAAGTATACAAGCAGTATTGTTGCAATTTCCTTCTTTTCAAAGGCTGAATAATAATTTGTTATATGTGTGTGTGTGTAATATATGTATAAAATTGAACATTATTCAGCTTAAAAAAGAAGGAAATCCTGCCATTTTCAATGATATAGATGAATCTGGAAGACATTACACTAAGTGAAATAAACCAGACCCAGAAAGACAAATAATGCATACTTAACTATTCTTCATTAAAAAATATTTTATTTATTTATTTGACACAGAGAGAGACAGCAGGAGAGGGAACACAGCAAGGGGAGTGTGAGAGGGAGAAGCAGGCTTCCTGCAGAGCAGGGAGCCCAATGTGGGGCTCGATCCCAGGACTCTGGGGTCACAACCTGAGCTGAAGGAAGATGCTTAAGAGCTGAGCCACCCAGGTGTCCCCCCCTTTTTTAAAAATTTTATTTATTTATTTGAGAGAGTGAGCGAGTGAAAATGGTGGGGGGTAGTTGGGGGAGGGGCAGGAGGAGAAGAAGATGCTGGGCTTGATCCTTTGATTCCGGAATCAGTACCTGAGCCGAAGGCATACCCTTAACTAACTGAGCCACACCCAGGAGCCCCTCTGAATACTTGTTCTTAAGGATGCTTTCCCAGTGAAATCTTCCCAGACTTCCCATGGCTTGCTCCCGTAGATACTGGTACATGGTTGGTATTATAATTTTTTTTTTTTTTTTAACCTATGTCTCTTTCCCACTTGAATGTGCTGTCCCTATTGAGGGCAGTAATTTTTGCCAGTTTCTCTATTTCCAGGGTTTATTAGATTGCTTGGCTCATGAAAGGCTATCAAATATCTGTTGAATAAATGAATGAACAAATGAATGGATGTACCAGAATAGTGGGTCTTACACTGTGAAAAGTTATGGCCAACACTTGGTACATAAATTCCCTGACAGACATAAATGAAAACCACCTGGATCCTGCAGTGCCCATGAGGGCAGTGCTCTAGAGCTGACACAGCAAGAATGTCAAGGCGCAGAACCTAAACAGTAGGGACAGGCAACTTGGCTTCTGGAGGAGCAAAAGCTGTTTCTGGATTTTAATGTGCTTGGGATATTAACAAATCAGGGAGACATCTATTCTAGGCTTCTCTGACCCGCCGAGCTAAAGTTCTAGTGTGCCACCATGAAAATCAAGGGAAGTATTGGGGAGCTGCATCTAGCCGCCTGCATACCCTTTGCCCTGACTGTTTGCTGCGTTGGGACTAGACCGAAATAAAAAAACTTAAGCCACTTGGAAATCTTCAGTGTTACCTTCACCTCGAAACGAAAGCAACTTTAAAATTGTCTAGCCTAGTGCAGCCACTACCCATGTGCAGCCTTGATTATTGTTAGATTTTTATGATTTTTGCCAAACTCACCAGTGTGAAACTGTATTTTATTGTTTGAGCGAGATTTTCAAGACTTTTAATCTTGTATTTTAAAGAAGTTCTCATCTCTCAATTCCTGATCCTCTGGGAGTACTTTCTGTCTTTGCTGATTAGAGTCAACAGAATTTTATCCATTTTATGGGTTTCTCCAAAGAACCATCTTTGGGGTGTGCCTGGGTGGCTTAGTCAGTTCGGCGTCCGACTCTCGGCTTTGTCTCAGGTCATGATTTCAGGGTGGTGAGATGGAGCCTGCATAGGGCTCCCTGCTCAGGGGTCGTCTGCTCAAGATTCTCATCCTCTGCCCCTCCCTCTGCTCATGCATGCACTTGCTTGCTCTCTCTCAAATATGTAAATAAATCTTAAAAAATAAACAAACAAATAATCTTTGGGGTTATTTATCAATTCCATTTTCTTATTCATTATTGTCTTCCTTTATTAATTCCTTCTTTGTGTTTACCCTTGAGTTGCTTTATTGCTTTCTTGTAAGTGCTCAGCTCATTTATTTTTTAATTTTTATTTATTTATTCTTAAAGATTTTTTTTTAAATTTATTTATTTGACAGAGATCACAAGTAGGCAGAGAGGCAGGCAGAGAGGCAGGAAGAGAGGGAGAAGCAGGCTCCCCTCTGAGCAGAGAGCCCGGTGCGGGGCTCGATCCTAGGACCCTGAGATCATGACCTGAGCCGAAGGTAGAGGCTTAACCCACTGAGCCACCCAGGCGCCCCTATTTATTTATTTTTAAAGATTTTATTTATTTCTTTGACAGAGAGAGACAGAGAGCACAAACAGGGGGAGTAGCAGGCAGAGGGAGAAGGAGAAGCAGGCTCCGCATAGAGCAGGGGAACCCTGATGTGGGGCTCCATCCCAGGACCCCGGGACCATGACCCGGGGCCCAAGACAGTCGCTCAACCAACTGAGCCATCCAGGCACCCTCAGCTCATTTATTTCAATGTTTTCTTGCTTAATATTTAAAATGTTTATTAATATTTTTCATCTGAGTATCTCATTGGTGATAGTATATCCTTTTATATGTGGTGTTCTCATTTTGGTTATCTCTAAATTGATCCTGATCGTAGCTGATTTTTCAAATTTTTCTTTTATGTAGTAGGTTTTTAGGGGGTGGTGTTGGTTTATGGGCTATGTAATTTGATATACATACCTATTAACATGATCTTATTATGAATTTCTTTTTTTTTTTAAGATTTTATTTATTTATTTATTTGACAGAAAGAGACAATGAAAGAGGGACCACAAACAGGGGGAGTGGGAGAGGGAAAGCTGGCCTCCCGTGGATCAGGGAGCCTGATGTGGGTGGGGTTGATCCCAGGACCCTGGCATCATGACCCGAGGCTAAGGCAGAAGCTTAATGACCGAGCCACCCAGGTGCCCCATGAAATTCCTTAAAAGAAAAAAAAAAAGATTTTATTTATTTATTTTTGTGTGTGTGTGAGAGAGAGAGAGACAGAGAGAGACTGAGAGTGTGAGCACCAGTAGTGGGGGGCAGAGGGAAAAGCAGACTCCCCGCTGAGCAGGGAGCCCAATGTGGGACTCATGACCTGAGCTGAAGGCAGCCAGTTAACTGACTAAACCACCCAGGCACCCTTATTGTGGATTTCTTGAAACATCGTCCTTGTTTATTTTTTACTTACTTGATTTATCAGGATAGAGATTGTGTCAAAGTCCCCTGCTACTAAGGAGTTGCTGAAAATGTATTCTTGTATTTCTGAGGACATATTCCCTGTATGGGTTTCAGTGCAATCCTAGTCAGGATATAATGATTTGACTGCTGTGCTGGTACACAGGGCCATCTTACTAATATGAGATGATCCTATTTCCCCTGTGTGAGGTTTTTGGCCTTAAGTTCTCCTTTTAATTTGATATTAGTATTTTCATCGCTGCTTGCTTGCTTTGCTTGCTTTATTTATTTAGTTATATTTAATTCATTTATTTGACAGAAAGAGACACAGTGAGAGAGGGAACACAAGCAGGGGAAGTGGGAGAAGGAGAAGCAGGCTTCCCACCACTGCGCAGGGAGCCTGATGCAGGGTTCGATCACAGGACCCTGGAATCAGGACCTGAACTGAAGGCAGATGCTTAAGGATTGAGCCACCCAGGTGCTCCGATCGCTGCTTCTTTTATACCTGCCTTTATCTTTCTTACATTTTTTCTTCCCTCTTTTATCCCTTTATGTCACTTTATATTAGATGGGACTTTTAAACACAATCTGTAAGCCATTTGACTATAAGACGTTTGGTTTTATTTTTCATCTTGTTTCATGTTTTATTCTCCCCCGTCCCCCCCTTTTTTTTGCGTTTTCATTGTTTTGAAGTATGGATCTCATTTGCTTTGCTTTGATCTTCTTTTGGAGATACTCGCACACATATTTAAATTCTGTTAGTGGTACTTAGTTTTCCAAAAGCATTCTTTTTTTTTTTAAGAGATTTTATGTATTTATTTGACAGACAGAGATCACAAGTAGGCAGAGAGGCAGGCAGAGAGAGGAAGGGAAGCAGGCTCCCTGCGGAGCAGAGAGCTCCATGCGGGGCTTGATCCCAGGATTGATCCCAGGACCCTGGGATCATGACCTGAGCCGAAGGCAGAGGCTGTAACCCACTGAGCCACCCAGGCGCCCCTCCTTAAATCTTTTAAACAATTTTCTCCACTGACCTCTGGCCTTGAGGTTGAGGTACATTGTGTTTTAATCCAGAGCAGGGAAAATACGTGATGGCTTGGTGTAATGCTTCATAGGCCTGACTTCGGTACCTCACAGAGAGGGACTCAAGGCTTCTATTTACCTCTTACCTGCCTACAGCTTCCGAGCCGCAAGATCATAGGAAAGTTGGGTCTTGGTTTTCCCACCATCGTCAAGAAGAGAACTGATGTTGTTATTTAACCTCCTATATTGTAAGGATTCAGTGGGCTATTTATCTAAAGTACTTGCCTAGCACCTGTTACGTTACTCAGTTACCATTTATTGGATTTCCCCTTCTGTTTTATTTTTTTTATTTATTTATTTTTTAAAGATTTTATTTATTTGACAGACAGAGATCACAAGTAGGCAGAGAGGCAGGCAGAGAGAGAGAGGAGGAAGCAGGCTCCTTGCCGAGCAGAGAGCCCAATGCGGGGCTCGATCCCAGGACCTGGAGATCATGACCTGAGCCGAAGGCGGAGGCTTAACCCACTGAGCCACCCAGGCGCCCCCCCTTCTGTTTTATTTTGGACTTTTTTTCCTGGCGATATCATTTGTCTAAATTTCAACCTCTTTCTTTTTCCTCCATGGTCATCATCTCACCTCTCATTGTTTTCATCTTTGGTCTCTACCTCTGTATTTTATAAGAGGATACAAGTTTCCCTTCTTTTTTTTTTTTCTCTTATCAAACCTACCTTTTCTGTCAACCTAGATTTAATTCTGCTAATATGTTTCTAACACTTTTTAAAGTTGTGAACTATGATGCACATATAGAGGAGTGTCTACATCCTGAATGTACGGCTGGAGAAGTTATAAGAGGATGAACTGTGTGTATGAGCTCAGGTCAGAAATACAACACCACAACACTCTCAGGCAGCCCACAGACCTCATTCCAAGCACAAAGCTTTTGTTTCTCTCAAAGGTCACACACTTCTCACTTTGGTGGTAACCACTGCCTTACTTTTTCTTTTTTAATAGTTTGACTGTCTATATATGTATCCCTAAATATTGTAGTTTAGCTTTTGAACTTTATATACACGGAATCGATCAATATGAAGGTTTTGTCTGGCTTCTTCCACAAGGCAGGATACTTGTGACGTTCATGTGTGACGTAGTGAGTAGTTTTACATTGCTCATTTTCATTTCTGAAGAGTATTCTATCGTTTGTGTATACTACCATATTATCCCATCTACAGTTGGACAGTTGGGTTGTTTGTTTTTGCTACTACAAGCAATGCTGCTACAAACATTGTTTAAAAACTTTTTAAAAATTAAACTGTATATATTTAAGCTATGCAACATGGTGATTTGAGATATCATAGTGAAATGATTACTTCAGTCAAGCTAATCAACATATCTTTTTAAAAAAGGACTTATTTATTTATTTGGGAGAGGGGGCAGGGGGAGAGGGGGAGAGAGAATCCCATGCAGACTCTGTGCTCAGTGTGGAACCTGATGTAGGGTTCAATCCTGCAACCCTGAGATCATCATCTGAGCTGCCACCAAGAGTCAGTCGCCCAACTGATGGAGCCACCCAGGTGCCCCTAATCCACATCTCTTTTCCTCACATACAGTTTTTTGTATGTGATTACAGCTCTCCAAATCTACTCTCTTAGCAAATTTCCAATATTCAGTATAGTATTATTAACTTGAAATGTGTATCCTGATGTCCCTGTGACGTTTCTTTGGGTAAATATTCTATCTAGGACAGGGTTTGTTGGGTAATAGGGCATGCATATAATCAACCCCGTAGATATTATCAAACTCTTCACCAAAACAGTGCCGTGGGCCAGTGCTTTCAGTCTCTTTCAGATCATTCATCATTTTGCCATCTCATTTCTGCCTGCTCCTTTCTTGTCCCGCTTCTCTTGTTAACCCTGTGCCTTTTTACATTGTCCTTAAAAGGCTAGTCAGAGTTGGGAAATGTTCTTCTGGAATATAAAAAGATTTTATTTTTGGAGGATTGCTCTTTTTTTTCCTGGTCTCTTCCATATGGTTCTCTTTTTCTTTATCCTGTAATTTCTTCCCATAGACTCATGTTGGCTTATCTTCTTTTTTCCCCCTTGAACAAGGTGAGATGAATCCAGACTGTGTATTTGTAATCAGGCCGGTGAGGAGGCCTTTTATGATTTCCCCCTCGCCTGTATCTCCCACAAAAATGTGTTGATGTATTGATACGGTCCAAAGACGTTTTGATATGGTCTCTTTTTCAGAGGAGATTAATGTTTTTTCTGGTCTCTCTCTCTGAGAAGGGCAGGTTCATGCACTGAGCCTTCCACCTAGCTCCCCATTTCTAAGTAGGCATTTGTTTCACTCACACACCATCTATCTCTAATGCTTGATTCTGTGATACATGAAGCATCATGATACATAAAAACTACAATTCCCAGCCGTCAGGCTTCCTATGGCAGAAGCCACAGCTGCCCCCAGTCCCTCACTGCATCTTCTCCAAGCTCTGCACACATACTGACCACCCAGCTCTGCCTGCCCTTTGAAGTCTCTGCCTGGGTACAGAGATTTGGGGTAGCAGGGTAGGGAAGGAGAGGCTTTTGTGATACTGTATATGGCACACAGAGGAGCACCCAGGGGAACAGAGAAGGCAGCTGCCTTTTTCTCTGGTTGGTACATTCTTTTTTTTTTTTAAGAATATTTAAAAAAATTTTTTTTAAAGACTTTATTTCTCAGATAGAGACACAGTAAGAGAGGGAACACAAACAGGGGGAATGGGAAAGGGAGAAGCAGGCTTCCTGCCCAGCAGGGAGCCCAAGGCAGGGCTCGATCCTAGGACCCTGGGACCATGACCTGAGCTGAAGGCAGCTGCTTAATGGCTGAACCACACAGGCACCCCAGGAATATTTAAAATTTTAATACAGTTCAAATCATTGTGCCAGGTTCATTTCAGCCCATCACTTCCAGACTTGGGGGCAGGGACTGCTTCAGTGTCTCTACCTTCTTCTGGTATGTGATGACCAGGATATAAATGTTATCTGCTGCTTATAGAACTTTAAGCTTCACATTATCCTTATTTTATCAGTCTTGATGGGTTCAGTATCCTTTCGCCAGGGTATGAGCCGAAAGTCCTTGATGTTTTCGGTTTTGCAAGGCATATCTGGGGTTGGGGAGGGAGGGAGCAGTGGGTGCAGGGTGGTGGTGGGGCATGCAGCCGGCACCTCCAGGAGGGACACTCATAGTGAGAGGCAAGAAGGGAGGACACACATGCAGTTGTTACATTCTTTTGGACTCTGAGTCAATGAACTGAAAGTGGGGGGAATAGAAAGATCTTTCTTTTTAACTGAAGGGCAAAGCCTGCTGTTGGGGGATTGGGGTAGTGGTTGGGAAGGGGCCTGAGGGCACCCTTTGGGCATCTGGTCATCTGTTGATGTGGGTGGTCTGTACACAGAGGAGTTTAGTTGGTAAAAATCCAATGCATGACTTATGATACATGAGCTTTTCTGTATCTATATTATACTCTAATAAAAAATCTTGTTGTTTGTTTCAGTAAAAAAATCTGTATTTTTTTTTTCCCCAAGCAGCTTCTTTTTCATGATGCAAACCAGAGTATGTGGTGTCATGAACAACAAATAGGTCTTTCTGTTTATGCATTTTCACATGCCTTGGGCTTTGTTTGAGTCCACTAAGAGCCAGCCATGAGGTTATTGATCACTAAGTTATATGTGTGGTGGGTTTTGTCTTATATTTTCATGGCTCTTTCAGCAGTGCAAACATAGGAGCAGCTCTATGGGAAAATGTTAACCAGATTCTACTTTGACCTGGAAGCCATAACATTACATTTAATTAGCAAAGTAGAAAATACGAAGGCAAGGTATATATTCTTAAATCTACTGAACTGTATCAGCTGGAAACATTATAGTAAGGATGCATGAAGACCTGTTGAAAGAATCACATCTAAATCTACCTTGTCATTTTATGGGGTAACTGTACCCATTTTAGGATGACTACTGAGATTTTTATTTTATTTATTTTTTATTTTTTTAAAGATTTTATTTATTTATTTGACAGAGAGAGATCACAAGTAGGCAGAGAGGCAGGCAGAGAGAGGAGAAGCAGGCTCCCTGCAGAGCAGAGAGCCCGACGCGGGGCTCGATCCCAGGACCCTGAGATCATGACCTGAGCCGAAGGCAGAGGCTTAACCCACTGAGCCACCCAGGCGCCCCTCTACTGAGATTTTTAAAACCTTTTGAGATATTAAATTGGTTTTACCTCAGCATTAAAGAAGATAGTTGATGACGTCTAGTGAATTGAAGATGTCAAGATAGACAGTCCACGTAATTAAAAATGTATCTTCTTTCACATACCATTAGTAGGGCAGGTGGTACCCTGAGGAGTAAAAACTACCAGTTTTTCCTCAATTAGTTATATTGGACAGTGGTTTTCAAACCTGACTGTGTATCAAAATCATTTGGGGAGCTTGTGAAAAATGCAGACTTATTCACTGTCACACCAGGACTTACTGAGCCAGCATATCCATGTGTACCAGGATATGTATGCACTTTCATGCATTGCACTGGGGCATAGAGTCTCTCTTCTTGCTTTTCTAGGATTCCGAGACACTGTCCTTACAACTACATCTGGCCCAGAGGGATCGTTGGGTCTGGTCTCCTGGTCCCAAGGGCCCCTTTCACCCAGACTGTCCTGAAGGGAAAGCGACTATCTTTCGAGAAGGAATTGTTGAAACTTTGTAACAATTCTGGGAGTTGGGATGGATTTTAGGAAAGAGGAGGCAGTGTCAGTACAGGAGTGTCATGCATGAGGATCTGAAATTTGAGTGTATGGGGTCACGGAAGCAGATCAAGATCCCGTGGAAAACCACCGCTGAAGCTGGCGCTGTTGATGACACTGCACATGATGTGGGCAGCGTGATGGAGTAGGGACAAGGTCATTGGCAGTACCAAGTTTAGTATTTGAATCCAAGTTTTTACACTTCATAACCGTTTGACCAAGTTAGTAAGAGCTTCAGTTTTCTCATCAGTAGAAAATGCAGGAAAATAATATCTACCTCATTAGGTTGTTGTTGAGAAAATGAAATGTGAATGTGAAAATACCTTGGTGTATATAACACCTGGGGAATAGAAGGTTCTCAAGAAATGTGTTTTTTCTCTTTCTCCATGCATTCTCCTTCTTTTCAATCCACTCTTTTGAGTTTTTAAAATTTTTTTCAGATGGACCGAATGGTACTTAACATGTTTTTAAAAATTGAGGTATAATTGACATCTCACATATTAGTTTCAAATGCACAACATAATGATTCAATATTTGTACACACTGTGGAATGATCACTGCAATAACTCTAGTTACCATCAATCCCCACAAAAGTTATAAAATCTAAATTTAAATTTTTTTTATTGTGATGAGAACTTTTAAGATTTATTCTCTTAGCAACTTTCAAATATGAAATATAATATTATTAACAAGAGTCACCATGCCATATATTACATCCGTGTGACTTATTTGTTTTATTACTTTAAGTTTGTGCCTCTTGATCCCCTTCACCCATTTTACCTTCAACCCCCTTCCTCTCTGGCAGTCACTTGTCTGTCCTCTGTATCCATGAGTTCTGTTTTGTTTGTTCATTTGTTTTGTTTCTTTATGAGTTTTTAATGTCACATTTGCTATGGTAGTTTTTTTAGCAAAAGTGATAAAAAAAATGAATTCTGTTCATTCATTCAACAAATATATTATGAAGATTTTATTTATTTGGCAGAGAGAAAGAGAGAGAGAGAGAGAGAGAGAGAGAGAGAACAAGTAGGGGGAGGGGCAGGCAGAGGCAGAGGGAGAAGCAGTCTCCTTGCTCACTGCGGGGCTCAATCCCTGGACCCTGGGGTCATGACCTGAGCTGAAAGCAGATGCTTAACCATCTGAACTACCCAGACACCCTCAACGAATATTTTTCCCAAATACCTGTTTCAGTTATCCATTATTGCATAATAAATCCCAAAACTTAGTGTCTTAAAACAATTTAAAAAAACCCCTTAATTTTCTTATAGTTCTACAATATGGGCTCAGCTGTAGAGTTCTTTTGATCTGATTTTTTTTTTTTTAAGATTTTATTTATTTATTTGACAGAGATCACAAGGAGGCAGAGAGGTAGGCAGGGAGAGAGCGGAGGAAGCAGGCTCTCCACGGAGCAGAGAGCCTGATGTGGGGCTTGATCCCAGGACTCTGGGATCATGATCTGAGCCGAAGGCAGAGGCTTTAACCCACTGAGCCACCTAGGTGCCCCTCTTTTGATCTTATTGATGGTCACTCCTGTCGTTCAGTCAACTTCTGAAGCAGCTGGGGGCTGAACTAAATTGGGACAATGGGATGACTGTCCTTCAACAGAGCAGCCCAGCTTCTTATACAGAACTCCCACAGGTTCAAAAGCAGAAGTTCCAGACCTTCTCTAGGCTTAGGCCAGGGGTCGACAGTGTCACTTCCAATTCTGTGATTAACACCAGTCACATGGTGTACTCTAAATGAGGAGGGAAGCACGCAGATGTGTGGATATTGGGTGTTGTGGTTCACTGTGAAACACTGATATAATAGACTGTCACAGTGAGTATCGCTGTGTAGATATTGACAAAGGGGCAGGGATACAAGGAAGTGACACTGATGTCAAAATGTTACATTCTAGGGACACCTGTGTGGCTCACTCAGTTAAGCATCTGACCATTGGGACCATTGAGGTCATGATCTCAGGGGTCATGAGATGGAGCCTGGCATAGGGTCTGTGCTCATCGGGGAGTCTGCTTGAAGATTCTTACCCTCTGCCCCTCCTCCCAACTTGTTCTCTCTCTCTCTCTCTCAAATAAATAAATAAATCTTAAAAAAAGAGGTCACATTCTAGTTGGAGTTATGGCTGATATACAAGCATTTTTAAATAACACTGAATTAAAGATATTAGGTCCTTACTGTCATTGTCAAATATGTGCTAAGAGAATTCTGTATGGGGATGAGTGCTGAGGCAAAGTATGGATGCATGGTGAACGAGGTGGATTCTTGAGAGATGGGTAGAAGTTTCCCTGGGAGCAAGGTGGTGGGCTGTGTGCTTCAGTGGTCTTTAAACTCTGTAATGGTTCATACTCCACACCTGGGAAATTTGATATCCTTTCTGAATAGGTGCTTTGTTTTAGAATCTTTTTAGGTCACCAGCATTCCTCAGATACCTTCTGGTTTGTTAGGTGCAGGTTAGCTCAGGAGGAAAAGAAACACGGACACATGCAGCAAGAGCAAAGAGGATAAAGCTTGGCAAACAGGACTGAGACAAGACCCTATGTCATTCTAGGGCTGGTCTACTTTAGGGGGACATGCATTTGTATTTTCTGCAGGGACGATGCCCACATTTCCATTGTTGGTGTTGTCTAAAAACACAACAACTAAGGTCATCTTCTGCTCTTGAAATCCTGTTTGCCTCAGGGTGCCTGGTGGCTCTGTGGGCTGAGTGTCTTCCTTTGGTTCAGGTCATGATCCCAGGGTCCTAGGATCAAGTCCTGCTTCAGGCTCCTTCTTTCCCTCTCTTTCTCTCCCAAATAAGTAACTAAAATCTTTTTAAAAAATCCTGTTTTCCTCACAAGATAGGATTTTCAGTTTAAAATTTTGTTCCTTCAAAGAGATTGATAGTCTCACTATTCTATAATTATCTTCATGTGTATTTTAAAATGTCAGGCATATTATTAGATATTTGGTGCTGTGTCTTTGAGCTAGTATCATGGAAAGAAACCAAGCATTTCAAGCCAAAAGACTTAGGTTTAACTTCCGATACCTAAATTCCCTTACCTCTCTGGCTGTTTCCTTGTAGTGAAGCAGGTTTCCACAATAATATAAACTTTCCCAACTAACTCACCAAGTTGGGAGGAGAATTAAATAACATAATGACACATAAATGACCAAACATTCTTAAAGTAAACATTTTAGAATATCATATAAATCTTTTTTAGCTACTTAAATTCCATTGTGGGATAAGTAAAATATTCATTAGTATTGTTACCCAATGTTGAAAATTGTAAGAACTCAAACTTTGAGTGAATTAATGCAGGACATAGAAAAGCCGCCCCTGGGTTAAAACAGCACATTTATCAGTTTGGGGCTGAATACGTGATAATGTGAATGTTAGCTAAATTAACCATATGTTCATTGGTAATTTGAGAGTCAGCATGCTTAGACAATGGCTTTTAAATCTGTAGAAGGTTATTCACTGGTATGGGGCCTCCATGGCTGCGATGCTAGAAAACTTCAGTAAACATGGGTAAATGTTTTTTGCAAGCCCTCGGATTGGGAGAACAGATTTTAAAAAAATATCTTATTTTTTAAATAAGAGGGAAGGAGAGAGAGAGTGAGCAGGAGGCAGAGAGAGAATCTAAAGCAGGCTCTCCACTGAGCACAGAGCCCTACGTGGGACTTGATTCTATGACCACAGGATGGTGACCTGAGCTGATAAGAAGACTCAGCTGCTTAACTGACTGAGTCACCCAGGTGCCCCAGATAGAACAGATTTGAAAGACTTCAGTACACTGAAGTACCATCACATTATAACCTCAACTGGTTATACCTCTCAAAAAATTTAATCTTTGGGATGCCTGGGTGGCTCAGTTGCTAAGCCTCTGCCTTTGGCTCAGGTCATGATCCCAGGGTCCTGGGATCAAGCTCCGCATTGGGCTCCCTGCTCTGCAGGAGGCCTGCTTCTCCCTCTCCCACTTCCCTTGCTTGTGTTCCCTCTCTCTGTCTCTCTGTCAAATAAGTAAAATCTTAAAAAAAGGCATATATCTTTTTTTTTTAAAGATTTTATTTATTTATTTGACAGAGAGAGATCACAAGTAGGCAGAGAGACAGGCAGAGAGAGAGAGAGGAGGAAGCAGGCTCCCTGCCGAGCAGAGAGCCCGATGCGGGACTCTATCCCAGGACCCTGAGATCTCGACCTGAGCTGAAGGCAGAGGCTTAACCCACTGAGCCACCCAGGTGCCCCAAAGGCATATATCTTTTAAAACAAAAGATAATCTTCAAGTGAAAATCTTAAAATTGCCAAATTTGCTTTTTATCTTATTCTGATAAAGTTTATGAGAAACAAAACAAAACAAAACCACAATACAAAATACTGAAATAGTCTAGGACAAAGGTTGGCAAACTATGGCCCATGAACCGATTCTGGTCCTCTACCTGTTTCTGTATGGTCTTGCAAACTAAGAATATTTCTCCGTTCTAAATTGTTGAAAGAAAATATTCTATGTCCTGTGAAAATGATGTGAAATTCAAATTTCAGTGCCTGTCAGTAAAATTTTATTGTAAGTCAGCTTTGGACTTCGGTTTACATGTTGTCTGCAGCTGCTTTCATGCCCCAAACAGCAGAGTCGAATAGCTACAATGGAGACCGTAGGGCCGCAAAGTTTAGAATGTGTGCTGTATGCCCCCTTGCAGAAAATGTTCACTGATTCCAGCTCTGGGGTCTTTAAAAAGGAAGCAGAGCAGCTGGAATTGTCCCCACAGCATAAGGAGTGACTGATATTTGGGATTTCCTGATAGGCAATGAGGAGCCACAGGGGCCTATCACCCTTGAGAACAAGGTCTGTTGGCCCCAATGGTGGGAATTTCTTCCCTGTGTATGGAGGTTGTCAGTCCTGTAGAGACTTTGAGCTTTTCTCTGGGCGTCTCATTGTTCACACAAGAGGAATTCCCTTATTCAACGAGTATATATAGAATACGTAGTAATGACGTATTTCATAATATGAGGCCAGGTGGTGAAGGATAGTGAAAGTGTCTGACCTCCAGGAACATACTGTCTGGGCAGGCAAAGCAAGATGTACACACATAAATCTGGAACATAGGAGTGCTAAATCAGGAAGACAACTTTTATTTTTGTCTGCATAGCATTGTTCCTTTTGGAATCAGAAGCCGTCTTTTCTTTTGGGATCCTTTCTTCCCCCTTCTCAGCGCATGGGCTTTGGGTGGAGCTTATTTTTTTTTCCCCCCTTCTAAGATTGTATTTACTTATATGAGAAAGAGAGCACAAGGACGGGGTGGGGCAGAGGGAGAGGGAGAGGCAGACTCCCTGACGGGCAAGGAGCGCAACAACAAGGACGTGAGCCAAAGGCAGATGCTTAACCAAATGAGCCACCCAGGTGCCCTGCATGGGGTTGATCTTGACCCCTGTGCCAGAGGTGAGCCTGTAACTCACGGCTGGGCCTCTCACTACCAGCTTCAGGACTTTTACCAGAACTTTGGGGAAGAGGGTCTCTTTTCCTGGGGTCTCCAACTCCTAGGATTATGTAAGCCAACTTGTGGGGAGAGCTTGCCTGGGAAAGACACTGCATAGAGGAAAAGCAAAGCCAAAGGGATGGAGAAGGAGGCAGAGATCCTGATGACACTGAGGGAACCTCTGAACACAGATGGCTCTTAATTCCTTCTCCTTCCTCTTATGGGAACCAAAGTGGCCCATTTATTAGATTTCTTGTCAGTACAAAAATAAGACAATGTATTCCAGGGTGAGTGGATAGATAGAAAGATGCAGGAAGTCAGTGATGAGCAGGGTCAGAGCAGCTGATGTGACTGGGAAAATGTCGCAGGTGTGGTAGACCTCGCTGGGCTTGGGAGGGTGGAGGTGGGCAGGTGTGGTGAAGGGGGAGAAACAAGGGTCCAGGGAAAGAAACAAGGGTCCAGGGAAAGAGAGAAGAAAAGTCTTTCACTCTTATCCACTCTTTTTTTTTTTTTTAAGATTTTATTTATTCATTTGACAGACAGAGATCACAAGTAGGCAGAGAGAGGAGGAAGCAGGCTCCCCGCTGAGCAGAGAGCCCAATGCTCGATCCCACGACCCTGAGATCATGACCTGAGCTGAAGGCAGAGGCTTTAACCCACTGAGTCACCCAGGCGCCCCTCTTATCCACTCTTGAAATGCAAGCAATCAGCTGTGAGAAAGAGAGGCGTAGGTTAAAGCAATTTCAAAGTCAAGTCTCACAAAAGTGCAAGTTAACGAGACTTCCTCTTATCCCAGATCTTCATGGCTTCAGTTATTTTTCTTGGTAAAGGCAGACTCCGTTTCTCTTAGAATACTACATGGGGAGAAAAATGAAATGCAAAGGGAGAAAGACAGCAGTTATTAATGGATTCTTCCGAAGAGTAGTTCGGATGATAGCAGAGAGAAAAAAAAAAATGCTTTGCCTCCATGAAGGTTGAGTGGGGCCCCCTCTCCTGGTTTCCTTGTAGCCAGTCCTCGCAGACACAATAATATCAGATCTGGTCCTTAGCATTTGAAAGGGGAATTTGACCTTTAAGTTTGAAAGGAAATGAGAAACAAAGGGATTACATAATTAAAAATCTGTTTCTGTCTCTTAAAAGCAATTCAATTTAGGTCAGGAGCCAACAGTCTTCCTTTCCCTCTAATTGTTTTACCTTGGCTTCGGGTACCCTGTTCTTGTTTCTCCTGTGAATAGCTCATTAGTGTTGGGCACATGTTCCCCTTGGGCGCACCGCGTTAATGGGAAAATAATGGAGGCAGCATTGTCATCCCTGAGTTCATATTGGATCCAAAATAGAACGATGAATGAGAGTGTGTGCCTCCTACATGTCTGTTAGCAGCAAACTCTCAACTGTGGTTTATTTCCTGTTTGACCTTGGTAAACCTACCATTAAGAAGGATGGGGTGAAACTATGTGAAATAAAGGGCTGTCTCCTTCTACCCAGGTCATCTAACTTCCTTTTAACATTTGAAAAGAGACCAAGTAGATATAGGAAAAAAAAAAAAAGAATCATGCAAATGGAGATTTGAATATCATTGATATTAAATCAAGACTGAACAACTGCACCAATTACTTAGGTACAATTCTAGGAATACACAATAAAAAAGATAAGTCCCTGAGAAGTACAAACGACTAACTGAAATTTCATTTTGGACTAGGTAATCCATTCACAGGTTTCAGACACGCTGTCCCCCTCAGCTCAGCTGTTTGTTCACAGGTGAACCTGTTACAAGTTTCCTGTTTACCTTTCAGATAACTTTTATGCACATTGGTGCCTGTCTAATGTATCTTCTTTATTTTCCTTTCTTTTGTGAACAATGGTTGCATACTCTACATTTTCTGCCTCTTGATTTTGCTTTTTCACTTAATTCATGTTGGGGATGTAAAAATTGCTTTTTTTTTTTTTTAAGATTTCATTCATTTATTTGAGAGAGAGCGTGCACACGTGTGATTGAGCGAGCGAGTGAGAGAGAGAGAGAGAGAGAGCATGAGTTGCAGAAGGGGCAGAGGGAGAGGGAGAAGCAGGCTCTCTACTGAGCACAGAGTCTGATGCGGGGCTCCATCCCAGAACCCCGAGATCATGACTTGAGCCAAAGGCAGATGCTTAAATGAGTGAGCCACACAGGCGTCCCAAGACTGATGATTTTAAAAGAGCACCAGATGTGGCCTCTGAGATTTGCATATAAATCTTATCACTGTATGTATTTATGGCATAATATTGCTTTACTAAGTGACAGAGTAAAAAAAAATAAAGTAAATGCTGGGTTACTACTTAAATGATCAACTTCAGCCACAGCTACTCAGTTTTCTTCTTGGCAGTTCTCCTTACTTTTTACCCATCCATGTAAGTCATGGTTCTTGTAGAAACATTAGCAAATAGAAATAAGCAAAAAGAAAGAAATCATTCATAATTAATTGGTATCTCTCAAAAATATCCATTTACGTCTTGGTGTTTAATCAAATCTTTCCTCTCTTCTCTCTCCCCTTTTCTCTCTGTACACATACACACATATTCAAAGATACATGAAAACATACATATTTAAAAAAAACAAGATCACATTTTACTTCTAGTTCCGTAACCTGCTTTTCTTACCTAACAAGTTTCTGTGTCAGTAAAAGCAAGTCTAGACCATAGCTTTAAGTCCCAGAAAATTATTTCATTGTACAGATAGTCCATAAAATATTTAACCAATCCTCTGTGGTTGAACACGTCACCATCTTCAAGTATTTGCTATTGGAAAATGACTCACGCTTGTAACATTCTTAAGTGCCTAATGTCTTATTGAGAGATTTTTCAGATACTTAGCGGAAGACATTTATTTCTCTTTGATTTCTTTCCTTTCCTCCTCTACCCTCCCACCCCAACCCTGTGTCTTTCTTTTTGTAGGGAGGTGGGAGGGGGAAAGTTTCCATCAGTAAGGCATTTAGTTCTGTCCTGGTAGGATAATGGGCCTAAATCAGGGTGGGCAGCTGCCAAGAGTCTAAGAGGAGCCTTTAACAGCTGGTGGGAGAGAAGAGAGGCTTCTGCCTCTGTAGACTCTCCATGGGCATTAAGGGACCATACGGCCCTGTCTCAGCACACGCCTCCCACATAGCTTTTTTTTTTTTTTTTTTAAAGATTTTATTTATTTATTTGACAGAGGGAGCTCACAGGCAGAGAGGCAGGCAGAGAGAGAGGAGGAAGCAGGCTCCCTGCTGAGCAGAGAGCCCGATGTGGGGCTGGATCCCAGGACCCTGAGATCATGACCTGAGCCCAGGGCAGAGGCTTAACCCACTGAGCCACCCAGGTGCCCCCACATAGCATTTTTGATGTAGTATTTGATAGAGTGTTTTTTTTTTTTTTTTTTTTTGACATAGTATTTTAATCAGAGTTCCCTGGTACCAAAACGCACCATGCCAACTAAGTATTTAGCCTCCCAAGGTGATTATTTAGAAAGATAAGACTTTATCCAGATGCAGAAGTTCTGATATGTTTGTTTAAAACAAAAAGCCTCACTCAGGGTGATGGTAGGCATTTCACCAGGATAGAGTCCCTAGATGGCGAAAGGTGGGAGATAGAGTGGGATGCTGGAAACGAAACAAAAGGAAAGTCCCGTTCTTGAATCCTGTTGGAGAAGAAAAATACATTTGAATAGGGCAAGAGCAGCCTTAATTATATTATGTCTTAATTTGCATCTCACCTTCCTGGCAGGTCATTCAGGATAGCAGAAACAATTAGCATTTCATAATGTTGTAATCCTGTATTCTAGAAAAACAACCCACATGTGAAAGCCAAATGAATTCATGGAATTACAGCTCTGAACTCCCAGGCATCCTACTTGGTTTGGTCATTGCACGTTTCGGATGTTCTGAAGCAGGGGAAGCAGACAGGATCGTGGAGATAAGGGCTTCCCTACTTTGAGAAAGATACAGTGTCCTAGTTTTCCTCCTGCTCGTTCAGTGTGGGGTTTTGCACGTGTGTGAGTTGCGTCGGAGCTCCAGGCTTTTTCAATTAAGTCACGGTTTCTATGAGCACAAGATCACAGAGCAATGAGACCATCACTGAGAGTGAGGCACCAGGGCAGGCTTAGTCCTGTGGTGATAACTGATTCCTCTTCATCTCCCAAATCACCCAGCCTTAAGGTTTCAGAATGGGGATGTTATTTAAGGTTGATAAAGATTGTTAAAGTAAAAACAACAACAAAACCCAAACAAACAAAACAGAAACTCTTTCTTTTTTTTTAAAAATTAATTAATTAATTAATTAATTAGACAGAGAGAGCGACCACAAGTAGGCAGAGAGGCAGACAGAGAGAGAGGGGGAAGCAGGCTCCCACAGAAACTCTTTCTTACCTCAAATGCAATTAATAGCTGCCTTTCTTGTTAAGTAGTTCAAAGCACTCCATAAAAAAAAAAATCCTAGGTTACACAAGTAAGAGTCTCTGATACTTAAGACCTTGTCTTTCTAACCAATGTACGGTGGCATTCCATTTTCTAAACTACATCTGAGCATAAGAATTTTCTAGGGTCTGATTTTAAAGGTTTTCAGGGCATTCTGGTTAGAGAGCTTGGCCCCTTTGGGTTTTCTCCATCCAGCTCCACATCCCAGGAGGGTGACCTCTATTAACATTCCATGGGTTCCTCCTTTCTGGCTTCTGGTTGGGTTCAGCAGGTAAGAGGTTAGAGGGAGGGAAGTGGAAGTACTTCCTGCTGGCCTCAGGGAGGGGTGGTAGGTAATGGCTGAGGCTAGTCTGGGGTATTATACTGTCCCTCATGCTTTCCCTGCCACATCTTTGTAGAAAAAAAGTTATGGGTTGAATTGTATCTCCCTAGAGTTGTTAAGAGTCCCAACCCCAGAACCTGTGAATGTGTGACCTTTGGAAATTTGGGACGTCTTTGGAAATAGGGTCTTCACAGATGATCAAGTTAAGTTAGCTGAGGTCGTTAGGGTGGGCCTTATTCCAATGCACCTGGTGTCCTTATAGAAGAGGGAAATTTGGACCGAGAGATACACACACAGGGAGAATGTCATGTGAAAATGAAGGCAGAAATTCATGCAATGCATCTATAAGCCAAGGACCATCAAAGATGGCCAGCAAGCCACGAGCTGCTGGGGAGAGGCATGGAAGAGATTCTCCTCACAGTCCTCAGAAGGAATGTCCCTTCTGGCCTCCAGATGTGTGAGACCACATATTTCTGTTGTTTAAGCCACCCAGTTTGTGATACTTTGTGATGGCAGCCCCAGGCAACTAATACAGTTCCTTCATTAAATTCTCAAATTATCCAATTTGTATGTACTGTCTCTTTTATGGGGGGCGCTAGCTGATCCTCCTTCTAGGGCATTCTAATATTTTGGGGTAGGTCCTAGGAATCTGTATGTTGACAAGCACCTTAGGTGACTCTTCAGATCTGGTCTGGGGAGTCTGCTGGATTGGTGAGTGATATTGTCTTCAAGTCAGACTGACGTGGGATCTGAAACTGGCTCTGTTTCCAGCTGGGGAAGCTTGGGTATGTTACGTAACCACTCTGAGCTTCAGTTTCTTCATCTGTAAAAAGCTTATTATTTCAATCTAATTTTGTGCCTGTTTCCCTTTGCCAGTTCTGAGCTGGCCAACCTGGCCTCTTAACCCTGGTCCTCAAAGGTGACAAACCCTTTCTTGCTTTAGGGTTTTGCATGTGCTGTCCTCTGTCTACAAATCTCTTGCCCCAACTCATTTTTCAGGTTTTAGCTCAGATGTCACTCATTTAGAGGCCTTTGATTTTTATAGTCTAAATTACATCTTCCACCTCATCTGAATTATTCTTTCATATAATTTCTTTTCCTTCATTGCCTTCTCTTTTTCCTTCTCTTAAAAAAATGACGTCTTTTCTGGACTGCTCTGAACGCTCCATGAGGGTAGAGGTCATGTCTCTTTTGTTCGGTACCATTGTCGGGGCCAAAGCGTGATTTGAGGAGGGGGCTTGTACCTACTGTTAACTTTCCTTATTAAAGTGCCTTCAAGACACTTAAAATGTTCAATCTAAATAAGAATAGTGCTTTTGTGCAAATGTAGTTCCAAGAGAAATCCCATAGCCTCTGATTATTTCCCTTACCGCCTTCTTCATAGCATTTTGGATCCTGTATTATTGCTCTTAAACATTCTGCACCAAACACAGTGCCTGGCCTAGAGCGGACGCTCAAAAATATTTGTATGCAGATGACCCCTGCATATATTTGTAATTCTAGACCTACCTCACTTTTCAGCTCTAGCTCTGAATTTCCAATTTTTTCCTACAACTCACTGATATCTGGTGATGGCTCTTTCTGTAATTATTTTAGTGGGTTTTTGTTTTGCTGTCATTAAAAAAACCAATTGCACCATGTGTCATTTTGAATTTAAAAATGTTAATTCAACTTTTTTGTTTTTTAGAGAGAGTGAGAGCGTGCATCTGGGGGAAGGAGGAGCAGAAGGACAGAGAGAGAGAATCTTAAGCAGCTTTCACACAAAGCAGGGCGCCTGATGTGGGGTTTGATCTCAACACCCTGAGATCATGACCTGAGCCAAAAATCAAGAGTCAGATGCTTAACCAACAGAGCCACCCACATCCCCCAATCTTTTTAAAAGCAGGTGGCAGATTATTTAGTAGATTCAAATAAATAATAAACTGTTGATTTAATATTTTCATTTACATCTTTAGTATCACCTCAAACTCAGCATGCTTATAACCAAACTCTTAGGCTGTTTCCACATTTACTCCCTTCCTGATTTCCTTATGATTCCCTTTGTTAGTGACATATTATTTTTTCAGCCAAACAAGTGAGAACCTTGTAGTATTCTTTGGTTCCCCTCTTTCCCCATATTCCTTCCTGCCATTAATTATTATGAGTCCGTTACCATCTTACTCTTGGCCCTTATCCCTTTCCCCTTTAATCACATCCTGATAGTTTCCCTAAATTCTGCCTCTCATCCTGCCCAAGTGCTCTGTAGTTTTCTAGAAGAGAAACGTATCTGGAATTCTCTATAATGATTTTTCATTTTCTACAGAGTTCCAGCTCTCTGACCTGGTTTTCCAGGCCTTCCTCAGGCTGTCAACTACCCACAATTCCAGTCTCATTTCTTCCGCTTTCTTACGTGTATGTCAAATTTATCTACTCACTGTTTCAAGCTGTTGTGCTTCCTTTCAGTAAAAATAGCTCACTGAATTCCTTTAATATCTTCTCTTTCCTCAAGGGCGCCTAGAAGGCTCCCTTGGTAGATGGCCCTGTCCTAGACCTAATGAAGATTTACAGAATGAGGTAGACATGTTCTTTGACCTCGAGAAGCTGTTGGGAAAATGAGGAGAAATGGATAGAGTTTGTTTCTCTGCTTTAGCTGTCTTTTTGATCAATATCTGTTTCTACTAAGTTAGCTTTATGGGGCCTAGAACTTGTGGTTAAAGACCAGACTGAATACTGCAGCCATGTTATGTATGTCCACTCATATTTTCCATGTTGGCTGGGCCAAGGGCTATCCATTCAGTGTGGTACCATCACTGAGGTTAAACATGTATAAAAGTCATCTTTGAAGTGGAATATTATTCTTCATATTTTTTTTCACTATAAAGTAAACATTCTGGCTTCATTACAACACACACACACAAAAAAAAAAAGGAATCACGAACTTTTGGTCCAAAGACGGTGATGATAAGAACTAGGTAAAGTTTTTCTGAAATTCTGATATTGTCATTTATTTTTTTCACCCACTAGAACAACTAATAAAAACATTAAAACAACAACAACAACAACAACAACAACAACAACTAGTGTCTGTATTTATCTTTGTGAACTAGTGGGGAGTTGGTACTAATCTTACTAAAGTGGAGCTTCTCATTGTTTTTTTTTTTTTTCATGGCACTTGGTTATTTCCTCACTATTTGTAATACTGCATTTTCTCAATTCTCATTTGTCTCTCTCATGTAAATTTCATAAGGGCAGTGAATGTATTTGTTTTGTTCCATACTGAATCCCCAGAGCCCACCTCAGTGCCTGGCTAGAGTGGGTCTTCTAGAAGTTTCCTACTTCCCTTCTCCTTTTCAGATGTTTTTAGAAAACTCTAGTAGGAAGAGTTAAACTCAGCACATATTTTTGCCTCTATCTGAAATAAAGTTACATTCCTTATTTTTTCACTAAGATGCTTGTAGTCTTACTTGAGACCATCTTCATTTGGTTATTACATTTTTCTTTTTATTTACCCTTAAGGGACTGTGTTTGAGATAGTTTTTCATTTAATTTTTGTATTTCAGTTTTGATATTAAATATTGTACTCATGATGCCTTTTGTGGAATAATATAAAGACTCATTTTAAAAGGAATAAATTAATTTACTTTGTTTAAAGCTTAAGACATATTTTTGTATTAATCATATATTATATACAGATGTACATATTAATGTCTTGAGATAGACTCACAGGGGATTATTTCTGAAGTAAAACCCTGAGGGACATGCTGTATATTGAAAATATAATTATAATGCTAAACTACAAGCAAATGTGTTCTTTTCCAGTCTAGCCAAGTATGGCTCTCAGCTTATATTTCTCACTTTCTTTTAAGATGCATTTGTTTTGTAAAGAACTCAGTGAATCATGATACATGAAAAAATGGATTTTTGGGGTGCCTGGGTGGCTCAACTGGTTAAGCGTCCACCTCTTGATTTTGGCTCCAGTCCTGATCTCAGGGTCATGTGACTGAGCCCTGGATCCTGTCAGGCTCTTGCACTGTTGAGGGTGGAGCCTGCTTAAGGTTCTCTTCTTCCCTATGCCCCTCCCCTGCTCTCTCTCTCTCTTAACAAAATGAATTTTGGTTTTGTTGCTAAAGCATCATAAGACCCAAAGTTTCTGTATCTTAGTGGTGACAGTGTATCTATTCAGGCATTTTTAGTCAGAGGATATTAGAATTTCTAAAAAAAAAAACCAAACCCCTTGAAAATGATATAAAATAGAATTCATCTTAAGAACTATATTGATTCTGCTGTTCTCACCCGTCATTTATACTTTACTCACCTGCCATTCACACTAGTAACTCCACTGAGGCATGTATGCAAAAAAGCATTTTCTTTTCTTTTTTGAAGTTGAGGCATAATTGACATATAACATTATATTACAAAAATGCATTTTCCATATGAAATCTTGTACTACCACACCAACAGCCACTTACCTAGTTAGTACCATGATATCCCATCCAATTCTCACGTTTTTTTCTTGAAAATTAGCTTGATGGTTCATTTTCAAAAATTAGCAATAACTTGGGCTGAATTACAAGCTCCCAGTGAAGTAAGTCCTTTTATAATGGAATCTGTTTTTCTTCATACAGAGTCTCTCCTTAATGCATAAGGATGAACAGACATAAGACCACCCAAGGTCCCAGATGGATCAGCATTAATGAGTGGTTAGAGGCAACTGAACAGCCAAAGATGCTCTTGGTTGGCATGAAAAAAACTGCACAAATCTTTCTCTGCCTGGGGTGCCCATCCCCTTCTTTGTCTACTTTGGTCCTGCTTTTCTGTGTTGCCTAACGCCTGACAGGCACCCAAATAATGTCTTTTGAATGAGTACGTTCAATGATTAGTGAGAGAGGACTTTCTGAGTTAGCTTTAGATAATAACAAGAAAAAATAAGTTAGTAAAAAGGTGTCCATTAATATATACACCAGTTTTATTCAAATAAAGTAAAATTGTCTGGAGGATAGAGGGAAGCTGGCATCTTTATCTTCTCCAGGTCATTGGAGAGAGTCCAGTAACTATCAGGGCCATGGTGGGGAAAATCCAGCGTAGTCAAAGAGGTGTTGTGAAAGAGTTAAAGGGTTGTCTCTTTCACTTCCCCCTTCTGCTGCTGCTCCTTGGTGCTAGTCACCGACACTGGTAAGAGCCCTGGCATGTGACCCTGATGGCAGTGTCTGAGGGGTTATCTCTGAGCCTAGTGGGGGCTTGTTATTGATTTTGTAAATTTGCTTAATCAGTATTTATTCTCTAGTACATTTCTATATATAGTTTTGGGGAAATAATAAATAATTTATCTTATGTTTAAAAATGGTCAGAATCAAAGGGCACCTGGGTGGCTCAGTCAGTTAAACGTCTGACTCTTGGTTTTCATTTGATTTGTGATCTTGAGGTCCTGGGATTGAGGCCCGGGTGGGGCTCTGCCTTCAGTGTGAGAGTCTGCTTCTGACTCTCCTCCCTCTCCCTCTGCCCCTCCCCACTCATTCTGTCTCTCTCATAAATAAATAGAATCTTAAAAATAATGATCAGGTGTACCTGGGTGGTTCAGTGGGTTAAAGCCTCTGCCTTCGGCTCAGGTCATGATCCCAGGGTCCTGGGATCGAGCCCCACATCGGGCTTTCTGCTTAGCAGGGAGCCTGCTTCCTCCTCCAATCTCTCTCTGCCTGCTTTTCTGCCTACTTGTGATCTCTGTCTGTCAAATAAGTAAATAAAATCTTAAAAAAAAAAGCCTTAAAAATGATTAGGATCTAGTGTCTTGTTCATATATGAATTCTGATTATAGATTATGGAGGTTCTCTAGCTTGTCACTGTAACTAATGGCAGTAATCTGGGACTGGAGAAAATATTCTTAGTTAGGATTTTAATATTAAACCAGAAAAAAAAAAGTAAATGATTCTTTGGGTATTAGAAGAGACCTGAAAGTCCCGGGTGGGTTGGGCATAAGATAGTTTTTGCTCTTTGACTCTACACATAGTAGTTGCTGAACAAATGGCTGCTGTTTTTGTTATTTGCAAGTGCTAAGTTTTGAATTACCTTTGGGCTATACAGTTACAGTCTCAAAAGTAATATGGTAAATATTTGTACATTTTTAAAAAAGATTTATTTATTTTAGAGAGAGTGTGAGAGCGCAAACAAGCACATAAGCAGGAGGGACAGAGGGAGAGGGAGAGAGAATCTTAGGCAGACTTTATGCTGAGCAAGGAATTGACACCAGGCTTGATCTTACAACCCCCTGAGGTCATGACCTGAGTGGAAAACAAGAGTTGGATGCCTAACTGACTGAGCCACTCAGGTTCCCCAATGCTTGTACATTTTATTTACTTATTTATTTTTATTATTTATTTATTTTTAAGATTTCATTTATTTGAGAGAGATAGCATGAGGTGGGGGAGCAGCAGAGGAAGAGGGAGAAGCAGACTCCCTGCTGAGCAGGGAGTCCGATGGGGGGACTGGATCCCAGGATTCTGGGATCACCACCTGAGCTGAAGGCAGGTGCTCAATGGACTGAACCATTCAGATGTTCCTATTTGTACAAATAGGATATTTGTACAAATATTAACATTTCTTTTTTTTTTTTACTTAAGAGAAAGAAATAAAAACAGGCGCCATTACTTATGCTTATTCTCCCTTAAAGCTAGAATCACTCTTTGATTACATCGAATACTTTGAGACTATTTGTTAAATTATTATTTAGGCTCTTATTGGTTGGAGAAGGGCATACGGCTATAGTGCAGCATTTTAAAAGAAAGTGTAGTGACTCTCGATCTTGGGTTGTGAACAATAGCTTACTCTCTCTTCACCTGACTACTGCTGGCATTAGAAGCACATACTATCTTTTGAGTAAAAAGACAATTATAATCATTTTTATGTACATTGATTTGCCCAGATGTTAACTTTTGTTATAACCCAGACATTGAGAAGAGAGGATAAACCTGTGGAAACAGAGGTAGTATTTAAAATAAAAATTTTTAAATTCACTGATCTCAACTTGTCATTCTTATTTGAGATAATAAAAAGATACCTTAGGGAAGAATGCAGATTCTGACTAATGATTAAATCTGAAGGCAGCATGGGACAGGGGAGTTTGAAACTCATATCATTTTATTATTGTCAATAGCAGTCACACAGACTGACAAGAACACCTAATAGATACCTCCTTCAATAAATTTATGAGCTAATCTGAATTAATCTTTGTAAAATCCCGTGAGCCATCTATCCCTGGACACTATACCAAGCAGTCCATAAGAGGCCATGGCTTTCCTCATAATTAGAAAAGAGAGTTAGAGCCTGGTGTATTCTATGCAATCATAAAAAAGCCTCAATTCACTCTGCTGTGATTAAAACTCCAAGATATACAGAGAAGGAACAAAAAGCTCTATATTGGAATTCTCTAGCATGTTTAAGAATGAATTGAGTGGCTCAGACCTAAAGCCATCATACACAACATTGATTAATCAAAATACAAATGTGAACAGGTCCCAGGCTGCTAAGAATACCATAGTACTGAAACTTGACTGAGGGGATTGGGGACCTTGACGAAATTATGAGGCAGGCAAAGTGTGAGACTCAGTTTCCCTGTCTCCAAAATAGGGCTTTTGGATTTAGGTGATCTGATAAGTATCTTTTAGGCTTAAAATGCCACGAGGCTGTAATTCTAAAATTTAGGGATTGTCCATTTTCTTGTCTCTGTGCTGCCTTTGGAGCATGTCCTTCAACTACTAGATGCCGGCCTTTTCTTCACATCTTGGACCTAACTAAGGGGTCTCATTCTGTTCTCCTTTTCTTCCTTCTGTCCTCTGTCCTGTCATGTACTCTTCTCCTTTAAGACCTCCTAGACCGGTTGCTTGGGTGGCTCAGTGGGTTAAGCCTCTGCCTTCGGCTCAGGTCATGATCTCATGAGGTCCTAGGATCGGGGCCCACATCGGGCTCTCCACTCAGCAGGGAGCCTTCTTCCCCTCTCTCTCTCTGCCTGCCTCTCTGCCTACTTGTGACCTCTCTCTCTGTCAAATAAATTAAAAAAAAAAAAAAAGACCTCCTAGACCAACAACCTAATTTGTCCAAATTCTAATTTTAATATGTTCCCTCTTCCCTGATACATTTGCATGTATAGAGGAATATTTTGAAAGATTTATCTATGCACTTCCCCCTTTCTTATTATCTTTAGCCCTTGCAGCATTAAAATTGGACAGTGAGATTGAATCTTACAGCCCCAGGGAAAGAAGAATACAAAGAAGCACAGAGAGGAGAAAATATTTCATGGAGTTTCTATCTAGACTGAATACCACCACCACCTCTAGAAGTAACAGATACAAAATTCCTGGATTTTCTTAGCAAGTGCTAGCTTCTGTTTCTGATAATTGCTTAGTAACTTCTATCAGAATAATTCTTCCACAAAGAACTATAAACTTTGCATAAAATAAAAAACGCAACCATCTGAAGGCATCAGAAAGCAAAACAAAGTAGGCACATAATGTATACATTTTATGTGGACATTTGGAGGAAGCATTACTGAGTGGGTTTTCAATTTCTTAGAGGTTTTTTTTTTATATTTTATTTATTTATTTGACAGAGATCACAAGTAGGCAGAGAGGCAGGCAGAGAGAGAGGAGAAAGCAGGCTCCCTGCTGAGCAGAGGGCCCGATGTGGGGCTCGATCCCAGGACCCTGGGATCATGACCTGAGCAGAAGGCAGAGGCTTTAAC
This sequence comes from Lontra canadensis, assembly GCF_010015895.1. Taxonomy (NCBI): domain Eukaryota; kingdom Metazoa; phylum Chordata; class Mammalia; order Carnivora; family Mustelidae; genus Lontra; species Lontra canadensis. Next base: position 12,481,961 of record NW_022631036.1, read on the forward strand.
CCACTGAGCCACCCAGGCGCCCCAATTTCTTAGAGGTTTTAGCCCAAAGGTGAGTCCCAGTTGTCACACTAGGAAGCCAAAATGTGGATTGAAAACCCATAGCCTTACTGAACATAGAGTTTGAGATAACCGCAGCAGTTGAAGTATAAACCCTCAAAAAGAGCCAAAGAGGGGAGCCCAAATTCTTTCTATCAATTGCCCAAAAATCTGGGCAAGCCCTGAATGACACCTACATAGGAAGACTCCAAGCTTCCAGCCAAGGCTAGAAGAACGGAACTGAGATTTCTGAGTTTGAGATCAGCCTCATTAACTTTTTGTCAAATAAACAAACAAAAATAAAACTCTTTGGAGAAACATAAGAGAATCCATTTTTTAGTGAAATTGAACAGTATAAAAAAATGCACAGAACCTCTTTGTACAATTTAACCAATTGTCCAGGTTAAGAAATAGGACATTGCTAAGTCTTCAGTATGCTCATTCACGATCACAGACCCTTTCCTTCCCCCTAATGGCAAATACTCCCTTGATGATTGGTTTTTGTTTCTTTAAAAAAAAAAATAATTTTACCACCTACTGTAAGAGCAGTCATGCCGTATTTTTTCTTGTACAGGGGCTAGCATTACAGCACACACATTTCTATAGTATAAATACCTAGGAAGGACATTGCCGAGTCATGGGATAGGCATGTCTTTGCCTTTCCTGAATAATGTCACAGTATTTTCCAGTAGTCTTACCGATTCTCATGCCCACCCATAGTGTATGAATGTTTCTGTTTCATATCCTCGATGACTCGTTTTTTTGTATCAGACTTTAATTTTTTTTTTTTGCCAGTAATGCTCACACCATTTTTGCAGCCCTCATTCGCAACTGATGACTTTCCTTCCTGTTTCTCTGAGAAAATAAAAACAGTTGGAATAGATGTGCCACAATTCCCAATTCACAACTTCTCCCTGCCTACCCACCTGAGTACCCCTGTACATGTATTTTCTCCTGTTATTATGAAGGAATGGTCTGAGCTGTTAGCTGCAGCAATCATCCCACTTATGCCCTAGATCCCTTTCTTAATTACTTACTCAAGGACATTGCTCTATTAAGTCTATCCTCTTTCTCCTGCATCATTATTTCCCCTCTCTCTAGATAGTTTCCGTTAGCATATAGACATGCACCTGTTTCTCCCAACTTAAAAAAAGATAAACAAAATGGTGGTTAACATAATGGCCAGCAACTGCTCTATTTTTCTGCTTTTCTTTACAATGAAACTTTGAAAGAGCTGTCTCTTCTTGTCTCCAATTCCTTACTTCCCATTCTCTCTTAAATGCAATCCAAACGAGCTTTCCGCCCTACTATTTCACGAGAACTGTTCCTGTCACAGTCACCGATGGCAGCCGGATCACTAACTCCAGGCGTCACTTCTCAGTCCTTATCTTACTTGATCTGTCAGCAGTATTTGACATTACTTTCTTTCATTTTCCAGAATGCCTCCTGAGTTTCCTCCTACTCCACTGCTAATTTTTTCTTGGTCTCCTTAGCTTGTTCTTTCTTTTCAGGCTAAGCTTTTAACATTGGATATTCTGGACCTCAGTTCTTGGATCTTTCATTTTTTTCCCTTTCTATCGATGATCTTATCCAGCCTCACAGTTTTAACAGTGTAATTAAGCTTGCAACTCCCAAATTATATTTCCTTTCTGGCCCCATTCAGGGAACTCAGATTTGTTTGTTCAACTGCTTACTTGACCAATTTGTTTGGATGTCTAATGATCCCTTAACGTGCTTGAAACCAAACTTTTGGATTTTTCTTAGAGTTGCCGTAGCATCTGCTTTTTGTAAATTAGAAAAAGACCTTTCGCTAGACAGATGCTGCCTGTGTAGGGTACACAGCTTTGGCTTCTCTTTTTTGCAGCTTCCATTATCTTCCTCTTCAAACTGTCCTCCCATGGGTTTTAATTCCAGGTGATAACAGCTCTATCCTTCCTGTTGTTGCAGTCCAGTATTTTGCAATCATCCTTGACTTCTTTCTTTTTCCCAACCATGTCCAATTACCCACTTGGTCCTGTTGGATATATTAGGTTGGATAAGGGGGAAGAAAATGCTAGCTAAAGGAATAGCATGAAGACAGGGAGGTTGAAGAGCAGGTAACACTTTTGAGGAGGCTGTCAAGCCCTTGAGCCTTGCCAGCTTTTTTTTAATGCTATTCCTTTTGCCTGGAACGTCTTCCTTTCCACATTTTATGGCCTAGTTCATTTTCTCCAACTTAGCTCAACTAAGATCTACCCTACTGGAATTTCTTCCACACTGTCTTTATCTACTTACTACTCTTTGTGTCCGTTTGGTTTTGCCTTGGTTTGCTTGTCTGCACAAATGGGGATACTAATAAACCTCATAGAGTCTTTATGAGATTAAATTGAATTAATACTTGTATGTTGCTTAGAATAATGCCTGGCACATGGCAAATACCAAAAAAAGTTAGCTTTTTAAAAAAATGATTGATTTGCTTATTGTGAGAGAACACCAGTGGGGGGAGGGGCAAAGGGAGAGTCTTTAAGCAGACCCACGGCTGAGTGTGGAGCCTGATGTGGCCCGATCTCATGACGCATGAGATCATGACTTGAGCTGAAACCATGAGTCAGATTCTTAACTGACTGAGCCACCTAGATGTCCCCCAGTTAGCTCTTTTGATAATGCTGATGATGTCACTGTCTTCCTAGTAGATTGTGTGCTCCTGAGGGGTCAATGAGGTTATCTAATTCATCTTTGAATACTCAGCATTTAACATAGTGCTAAGCATTTAGTAGATGATCAGTAAATGTTTCTGGAGGAGGTAGATTCATACTATCAGTCATGCAGATGGGGTTGGATAGACATAGATATATGGAGGCAGCAGTGGTACATTGGAAAAAGGGCTAAAATGAGAAGATTTTGTGGCAGAGCTCTGGAGCAGACTTTACTAGTTGCATGAATTTGGGCAAGCCACTTGACCCTGAACTTTAGTTTCTTCAGCTGAAATTAAGGATAATAATATTTCAGGATATTATTTTAAGGATCACTTGAGATACATAAAAGTCTATAGCTCCTGATGCTGTAAGTTTGTTTGTTTGGTATTAAGATTTGTAATTCAAGGTCTACTTAGTATGATTATAAAGCAATGAGACTTATGTAAGAAAACCAAGTTGTATAAGAAAACAATCCTGACATTTTTTTTTTTACTTCCATCTTTTCTTTTCTTTTTTTTTTTTTTATAATTTTATTTTTTATAAACATATATATATATATTTTTTTTTTCCCCCCAGGGGTACAGGTATGTGAATCTCCACGTTTACAAACTTCACAGCACTCACCCTAGCACATACCCTACCCAGTGTCCATAACCCACCCCCCAACCCCCCTCTGCCCAGCAACCCTCAGTTTGTTTTGTGAGATTAAGAGTCACTTATGGTTTGTCTCCCTCCCAATCCCAACTTGTTTCATTTACTCTTCTCCTACCACATTAACCCCCCATGTTGCATCTCCTCTCCCTCATATCAGGGAGATCATATGATAGTTGTCTTTCTCTGATTGACTTATTTCACTAAGCATGATACCCTCTAGTTCCATCCATGTTGTCGCAAATGGCAAGATTTCATTTCTTTTGATGGCTGCATAGTATTCCATTGTATATATATACCACATCTTCTTTATCCATTCATCTGTTGATGGACATCTAGGTTCTTTCCATAGTTTGGCTATTGTAGACATTGCTGCTATAAACATTCGGGTGCACGTGCCCCTTCGGATCACTACGTTTGTATCTTTAGGGTAAATACCCAGCAGTGCAATTGCTGGGTCATAGGGTAGTTCTATTTTCAACATTTTGAGGAACCTCCATGCTGTTTTCCAGAGTGGTTGCACCAGCTTGCATTCCCACCAACAGTGTAGGAGGGTTCCCCTTTCTCCGCATCCTCGCCAGCATCTGTCATTTCCGGACTTGTTAATTTTAGCCATTCTGACCGGTGTGAGGTGGTATCTCATTGTGGTTTTGATTTGTATTTCCCTGATGCCGAGTGATATGGAGCACTTTTTCATGTGTCTGTTGGCCATCTGGATGTCTTCTTTGCAGAAATGTCTGTTCATGTCTTCTGCCCATTTCTTGATTGGATTATTTGTTCTTTGGGTGTTGAGTTTGCTAAGTTCTTTATAGATTCTGGACACTAGCCCTTTATCTGATATGTCGTTTGCAAATATCTTCTCCCATTCTGTCAGTTGTCTTTTGGTTTTGTTAACTGTTTCCTTTGCTGTGCAAAAGCTTTTGATCTTGATAAAATCCCAATAGTTCATTTTTGCCCTTGCTTCCCTTGCCTTTGGCGATGTTCCTAGGAAGATGTTGCTGCGGCTGAGGTCGAAGAGGTTGCTGCCTGTGTTCTCCTCAAGGATGTTGATGGATTCCTTTCTCACATTGAGGTCCTTCATCCATTTTGAGTCTATTTTCGTGTGTGGTGTAAGGAAATGATCCAATTTCATTTTTCTGCATGTGGCTGTCCAATTTTCCCAACACCATTTATTGAAGAGGCTGTCTTTTTTCCATTGGACATTCTTTCCTGCTTTGTCGAAGATTAGTTGACCATAGAGTTGAGGGTCTATTTCTGGGCTCTCTATTCTGTTCCATTGATCTATGTGTCTGTTTTTGTGCCAGTACCATGCTGTCTTGATGATGACAGCTTTGTAATAGAGCTTGAAGTCCGGAATTGTGATGCCACCAACTCTGGCTTTCTTTTTCAATATTCCTTTGGCTATTCGCGGTCTTTTCTGGTTCCATATAAATTTTAGGATTATTTGTTCCATTTCTTTGAAAAAAATGGATGGTACTTTGATAGGAATTGCATTAAATGTGTAGATTGCTTTAGGTAGCATAGACATTTTCACAATACTTATTCTTCCAATCCAGGAGCATGGAACATTTTTCCATTTCTTTGTGTCTTCCTCAATTTCTTTCATGAGTACTTTATAGTTTTCTGTGTATAGATTCTTAGTCTCTTTGGTTAGGTTTTTTCCTAGGTATCTTATAGTTTTGGGTGCAATTTTAAATGGGATGGACTCCTTAATTTCTCTTTCTTCTGTCTTGTTGTTGGTGTAGAGAAATGCGACTGATTTCTGTGCATTGATTTTATATCCTGACACATTACTGAATTCCTGTACAAGTTCTAGCAGTTTTGGAGTGGAGTCTTTTGGGTTTTCCACATATAGTATCATATCATCTGCGAAGAGTGATAGTTTGACTTCTTCTTTGCCGATTTGGATGCCTTTAATTTCTTTTTGTTGTCTGATTGCTGAGGCTAGGACTTCTAGTACTATGTTGAATAGCAGTGGTGATAACGGACATCCCTGCCGTGTTCCTGACCTTAGCGGAAAAGCTTTCAGTTTTTCTCCATTGAGAATGATATTTGCGATGGGTTTTTCATAGATGGCTTTGATAATATTGAGGTATGTGCCCTCTATCCCTACACTTTGAAGAGTTTTGATCAGGAAGGGATGCTGTACTTTGTCAAATGCTTTTTCAGCATCTATGGAGAGTATCATATGGTTCCTGTTTTTTCTTTTATTAATGTGTTGTATCACATTGATTGATTTGCGGATGTTGAACCAACCTTGCAGCCCTGGAATAAATCCCACTTGGTCGTGGTGAATAATCCTTTTAATGTACTGTTGAATCCTATTGGCTAGTATTTTGGTGAGAATTTTTGCATCTGTGTTCATCAAGGATATTGGTCTGTAGTTCTCTTTTTTGATGGGATCCTTGTCTGGTTTGGGGATCAAGGTGAGGCTGGCCTCATAAAATGAGTTTGGAAGTTTTCCTTCCATTTCTATTTTTTGGAACAGTCTCAGGAGAATAGGAATTAGTTCTTCTTTAAATGTTTGGTAGAATTCCCCCGGGAAGCCGTCTGGCCCTGGGCTTTTGTTTGTTTGGAGATTTTTGATGACTGTTTCAATCTCCTTACTGGTTATGGGTCTGTTCAGGCTTTCTATTTCTTCCTGGTTCAGTGGTGGTAGTTTATATGTCTCTAGGAATGCATCCATTTCTTCCAGATTGTCAAATTTGTTGGCATAGAGTTGCTCATAATATGTTCTTATAATTGTCTGTATTTCTTTGGTGTTAGTTGTGATCTCTCCTCTTTCATTCATGATTTTATTTATTTGGGTCCTTTCTCTTTTCTTTTTGATAAGTCTGGCCAGGGGCTTATCAATCTTATTAATTCTTTCAAAGAACCAGCTCCTAGTTTCGTTGATTTGTTCTATTGTTTTTTTGGTTTCTATTTCATTGATTTCTGCTCTGATCTTTATGATTTCTCTTCTCCTGCTGGGTTTAGGGTTTCTTTCTTGTTCTTTCTCCAGCTCCTTTAGGTGTAGGGTTAGGTTGTGTACCTGAGACCTTTCTTGTTTCTTGAGAAAGGCTTGTACCGCTATATATTTTCCTCTCAGGACTGCCTTTGTTGTGTCCCACAGGTTTTGAACTGTTGTATTTTCATTATCATTTGTTTCCATGAATTTTTTCAATTCTTCTTTAATTTCCTGGTTGACCCATTCATTCTTTAGAAGGATACTGTTTAGTCGCCATATATTTGGGTTCTTTCCAAATTTCCTCTTGTGATTGAGTTCTAGCTTCAGAGCATTGTGGTCTGAAAATATGCAGGGAATGATCCCAATTTTTTGATAACAGCTAAGACCTGATTTAGAACCAAGGATGTGATCTATTCTGGAGAATGTTCCATGTGCACTAGAGAAGAATGTGTATTCTGTTGCTTTGGGATGAAATGTTCTGAATATATCTGTGATGTCCATCTGGTCCAGTGTGTCATTTAAGGCCTTTATTTCCTTGTTGATCTTTTGCTTGGATGATCTGTCCATTTCAGTGAGGGGAGTGTTAAAGTCCCCTACTATTATTGTATGATTGTCGATGTGTTTCTTTGATTTTTTTATTAATTGGTTTATATAGTTGGCTGCTCCCACGTTAGGGGCATAGATATTTACAATTGTTAGATCTTCTTGTTGGACAGATCCTTTGAGTATGATATAGTGTCCATCTTCATCTCTTATTATAGTCTTTGGTTTAAAATCTAAGTGATCTGATATAAGGATTGCCACTCCTGCTTTCTTCTGATGTCCATTAGCATGGTAAATTCTTTTCCACCCCCTCACTTTAAATCTGAAAGTGTCTTCGGGTTTAAAATGAGTTTCTTGTAGGCAACATATAGATGGGTTTTGTTTTTTTATCCATTCTGATACCCTGTGTCTTTTGATTGGGGCATTTAGCCCATTAACATTCAGGGTAACTATTGAGAGATATGAATTTAGTGCCATTGTATTGCCTGTAAGGTGACTGCTATTGTGTATTGTTTCTGTTCCTTTCTGATCTACTACTTTTAGGTTCTCTCTTTGCTTAGAGGACCCCTTTCAATATTTCCTGTAGAGCTGGCTTGGTGTTTGCAAATTCTTTCAGTTTTTGTTTGTCCTGGAAGCTTTTAATCTCTCCTTCTATTTTCAATGATAGCCTAGCTGCATGTTTTTCTCGTTTAGTACTCTGAATATATCATGCCAGCTCTTTCTGGCCTGCCAGGTCTCTGTGGATAAGTCTGCTGCCAATCTAATATTTTTACCATTGTATGTTACAGACTTCTTCTCCCGGGCTGCTTTCAGGATTTTCTCTTTGTCACTAAGACTTGTAAATTTGACTATTAGGTGACGGGGTGTGGACCTATTCTTATTGATTTTGAGTGGGGTTCTCTGAACCTCCTGGATTTTGATGCTTGTTCCCTTTGCCATATTGGGGAAATTCTCTCCAATAATTCTCTCCAATATACCTTCTGCTCCCCTCTCTCTTTCTTCTTCTTCTGGAATCCCAATTATTCTAATGTTGTTTCGTCTTATGGTGTCACTTATCTCTCGAATTCTGCCCTCGTGGTCCAGTAGTTGTTTGTCCCTCTTTTGTTCAGCTTCCTTATTCTCTGTCATTTGGTCTTCTATATCGCTAATTCTTTCTTCTGCCTCATTTATCCTAGCAGTGAGAGCCTCCATTTTTGATTGCACCTCATTAATAGCTTTTTTGATTTCAACTTGATTAGATTTTAGTTCTTTTATTTCTCCAGAAAGGGCTTTTATATCTCCCGAGAGGGTTTCTCTAATATCTTCCATGCCTTTTTCGAGCCCAGCTAGAACCTTGAGAATCGTCATTCTGAACTCTAAATCTGACATATTACCAATGTCTGTATTGATTAGGTCCTTAGCCTTTGGTACTGCCTCTTGTTCTTTTTTTTGTGGTGAATTTTTCCGCCTTGTCATTTTGTCCAGATAAGAGTATATGAAGGAGTAAGTAAAATACTAAAAGGGTGGCAACAACCCCAGGAAAATATGCTTTAGCCAAATCAGAAGAGATCCCAAATCGTGAGGGGGGGGG